>NW_007729836.1:104718-170050 GCF_000696425.1 Galeopterus variegatus
GCTGCATCTGGCATGGGCCTCAGGCTGCTTCTACTCATGGCGGAAAGTGGAAGGCAGCCGGTGGGTACAAGCAGATCACAAGGTGACAGGAAGCAAGAGAGAGAAGTGAGAGACAGGAGGTGCCAGGGTCTTTTAAACAACCAGCTCTCACGGAAACTAATAGAGCGAGAACTCACGCACTACCCCTCCTCCCCCAGGGAGAGCATTAATCCATTCATGAGGGATCCACCCCCATGACTCAATCAGTTTCCAACACTGCCACATTGGTGATCAAAATTCCACATGAGTTTTGGAGGGGACGACACATCCAAACTCCATCAGGGTCTAATCACAAAAACTTAGAAACTTAGAGTAGGGACCCCACCAAGCTGAAACTTAGAGCTCTGAGGAGGAGGTTCTGACCGGATGGAGCTGGTGTCTCTCCGGGGCTGCTGTAAAGCTGGTTGTGCAGGAGTTAGGAGAACTATGTAAACTAGATTTGATGGCTTCTGCAGGAAGGCACTGCCTTGGCTGGGGTGAAGAAGCGATCACAAGAACTGCAAGCAGACAGGAAGCTCACAGGAGAAACTAGCCCCTTTTCCTTCTCCCAGCTTCTGGTCCCCCTCCAACACCTCCTATTCAAGGAGCCAGCCAACAGAGCAGCCACCTGATTTGCAGAATGACAAAGCCAGAGAATGGTGCTTTTAAGGCTGAGAGTGTGTGACTCCATAGCTGGCACACTAACTTCCCTGAGGTCTTACGTATCTCACCTTTCCCAGCCACCCTAGTTAATAGAGTATGATCTGACCCTTTCTTACCTCCTTTCCTGTTTTATTCCTCTGAACACTGATCCAGCTGGCTAGCAGTAGCAGATGCTTTGGGTTCTTGGTGTCACATGCCCTCTGCTCTCCTCTCATCTGCAGTTGCAGTGCATAGTTCTGTGAGAGCTCCAACTCATGCCCTTCACTGTATCTATGTTCCGCAGTTAACACCTGCTTTTAGCCAGCTAAGAGGACTATTTATTCTCAATTAGGGTTTCTTGATCCTAACACTATTGACCTTTTTGATCTGATAATTCTTTGTTGTGCTGTGTACTGTGCAATGTTTAGCAGCATCCCTTGTCTCTACCTACTGGATGCCAGTAGCACTGCCTCCACAGTGACAATGAAAAATGCCTCCAAAATAACCCCTGGGGGACAAAGTGTTCCCTGTTGAGAACCACTCTTCTAGACTTATACCTGGTCCGGGGGCTGTGTGAGGACTAACTAAGCACATGGGTGCTGGCCTCAGATAGAGTGGATTTGCTTGGATCTATCTTCACATATTACCTGTATTCCCTTGGACAAGTCACTCAACTTGACTATGCATCATTTTACTCAACTGTAAAGTGAAAATAATATGATCTTATAGGGCTAGAGTGAAGATTAAATAAAGCAATTCATGGAAAGGTTCAGAGCAGACCAATCCATCAATATGTCAGCAATAAATTATTGTAATTCAGATCAAAACAGTGTATGTCATGAGAAGCACAAGTTGTTTTGTCAACATACAATGCCTGATAACTAGCTGGTGTGTGTTTATTTGTTTCATGGAATGGGCTCAACACTGGCCTCCTAGAAGTGAGTGATGATCATGTTCCTAAACTATGTAGAAGTCACATACAAATGACTGCCTGATGCTTGAATCTGGGTGACTGATGATGAGGCGTCTGCAATTGAGATGCATTTAAAGACAATTAACATATTGAGTGCAACTGTGTGACACTGCAGAAAAATAAACACTTGTCAGGTTGTAAATTTCTCTGTGATGCTCAGTCAACTTGCTGTTTGATTCATCTCATAATTTACTGTTCCAAATGGCACCCAAAATAATCAGAGTGACAAATATGGTTACATTGTACTTCAGGCCCTGAGTGGTTTGTTCATCTCAGTCAGCGCTTTGATATTGCCTAGTGCAACAGTATCCCTGGTAGAGAGGACTTAGTGTATAGAGGTACAGGGTACAGCTTGAAGTAGTACACTATGTTCATTCTGAGGAGTAACAGAAGAGCCCCAGGCTTTGTTGGGAGAAAGGAAATCTGGGTTTTGGTCTTAGCTCTGCTACTCACTCTCTGTGTAACCTTAGGCCTGTTGTTTCCTCCAGGACTCAGTTTCCCCACTTTTAACAAAGCAATCTGGCTGCAATTCTTTGGCCTTCACTCCCTATGAAGTACCACCAGTTCCCACTCCTACCTCACCATGTCCTCAGAAGCATGTAAAGAAAGGGAGTCACGATTGGAGGGAGGGCTCTCCTTGGTGCTTTTGAAGGATGCTTGTGAATTCTCATGTTGTCTCCTTCTTCCCTAGGTATACGGTTCTCCACAGTGGACATCACCAAGAACTTGAAAAACTGCCCATACACAATGATACAGAATCCCTGGAGTCCTGCTTCTGATTGAGACTCACAACTTAGTCATTCATTCCCATTCGTGTCTGCATGAACAGGACACCCTGGCTTCTCTCCTGATCCGCATCACCACCAGTGAGGCATGAGGCAGTGGGGGCCAAGGGCCCAGAGAAGATCCACGGAGGACAGAGTTGGGCAGGACCTGAGGCCAGAGCATCGAGGATCTCAGAGTTGGGAAAGGACTTCAGGCATCTTCAGGCACAGCCTCTCACACAAAGCAGAAGTAACATCTTCCATTGCACCTCTGAAAGTTGGTCAGTCTCTGCTTGCACACTTCCAAGGACCGGAGCTCACTACCTCCTAATGCAGTCCCTTCTACTGTGGGAAAGATTTAATTATAAGGAAGTTCTTTCCTTTATTGGAACACAAATCTGTTACTGCCCCAGCTTCCATCTGGGGCCATAGAGTTGACCCCCTCATCTCCTGAGAGCCCTTAGATATTGGAAGACAATGATTTGCTTTCCACCAACCCCTTTCAGTCTTGTCTCTAAACCAAACATCCCCAATTTCCTCTCCATTCTGGCCATCTTCTTCTGGACATGCTTTGGTGGGTGAATTAATCAGGGATCTTTTAATGAAGCTAGGTTGACATCAATGCAAAGATGTTTGTCTAGAAACACCAAAGTACTGACAAGTGAAACATCAAGATTTTTGGTTTATAACCACAAACATTTTCTCTTTTCTTGGGGATAGACTTTGGGCACTCTGCTTAGGTTTTGGTTTTAGATCCATTACCAAAGACATCTTTACATCTGGTCTGATGTATGTGTGTGCGTGTGCATGTGTGTGTGTTTAAAGTTGCCATTTTCTCGTTGGTGATGATGTCATTTGGAATGACCCTTGATTCACTTTCCTTCCATGGCAATGAGAAAAGGACCCTACCCCTTTCCTGAGAATGTTGATTGAGAATGGTCATACAACCAACAGTTTGGAAGGGAAACTGAGATATTCCCATGGGACATCTTTTAGGACATTCAGGGCCCTGTGCTGAGGAGCACCTGGTCTCAGGCAGGGCAGTTTCCTCCGTTGGGCAAAGACATAACCACAGCCCGTTAGCTTTGTTCAAAAACAATAACAGAAACAAAAATCTTCATTGACCCCCTGGGGTTGAAGCTCCTGGGGTTTCCATTTTCTACACCTTTTTATCAGCATCTCATTCTCTCTAAACTCCTAAAAAGATGCTTTCTTTTTAGTGTCAAAGCTATCACTATCTTACTTCATCTTGGAGTAAATTATCCCCCCCAGGTTAAGATTCTGAGGGCAATTATTTTCAGCTGCATTTCTTTTGGCTGCCGATAAAAACCCTGTTAACAGGGATGGTCAGACTCCACATAGGACTAGGGTGACCAGCCATCTGGCTTTAGCACTGTGAGTCCCACATCCCAGGAAACCCCACAGTCTTGGGAAAACTAAGTGTGGCTGATGGGACCCTCCCCATGTTGAGGATTGATATCCTTTCTCAGAGTTGATTCCCTTTCTTCACTTTTTCATAGAAAAAGCAGAGATTGGTTAATTTGGAGGTCCAGAATTTCTCCATGAGCTGTCTGAACGTGGTCTCTTCTCCTCCAAGCACAGAGCATTTCTTAGGGTGGAACTAAGACACAGATAGTAAGAACTAGACAGCAACGAGGAGGAATATGTTTAGTGATTTGAGACAGCTGGTAAACTTTGTTTTATGCCCCCAGCGTTGATAGGATCTACTATTTAATACATACATACATACACACATGCATAAACACAGTAGGATTTCTTCCCTATGAAATGCTTCTTCTCCCAGAAGCTTAACAAGCATATCTGCTTGTGTAAAATATTATTTCTTACAGGCAGGTCTCCCATATTAAATGGCAATTTGGATTCGGTAGAGATTTAAAGATTACAACCCAGGTGGAAAAATGAGATCTCACTGTATCATGGGGCTCTCCCTGACTCTCTAGACATGCTTCTGTGAGCCAGCCCACGTATGATGTCTGTATAGGTTACAGGCACTCCGGACCAGGGAAAGGACAGCAATTGCAGGAATAGTAGCTCTTATCATTGTCAAGAAAGTGGTCTCCTTTGCAGAAAAGGGCCCCACAGGCATGCTTTGCTGTCTCTTTGGACTAGGGCTGGAATGATGTGAGTGATGCACCAAATGCCCACAATGGAGATTCAAAGACAGGGATAGATTTGTTCTGTCTGGACAGCTGCTAGCCTGGTTAGCCTTAGTTAAATCTGTGGTTTCCAGGAGTCCAGGTGACACAGCATGTGTGTGGAAGACTCAGAAGAAGACTTATATAGCTTGTCCAAGGAAGGAGGAATCCCGTACCTTTCCCTCTTCTCTAAGAAGGACACCCTCTTCCAGGAAGCTTGCAATGTCAAGGAGAGATGCTTCTGGGGAAAGGGGGGATGTGGCCTTAGCCACATCTGTCAGACTGGCCTTGACAATTGTTGGGGTGATGGATGCTGCAACTAGACTTTCCCCATGCCTGGGATAAAGGGGGTACACTGTACTTCCTCTCTACTTGACCCTCTAGCCCATGGGACTGTCCAGCCCTGAAACTCCCATACCAGCCCACACCATTAGCAGCTAGGAAGCAAAAGAAATACAAAATGTCTTCAACTGACACCCACGTATGTGTTTGCAGAATAACCTTGTCTTCTGAGATTTCACCTTCTCATTTCACCTGCATTTTCTCTTCATGCTGCTGACTTGCTCTTTCCTGAAGCAAATTGCTGTCTACCTGAAGAATGGGGGGTGGGTGTTGGGGTGGATGAGGGAGGGGACCCATAGAGGAGCTGGGGAGTGGGTATAACTAAATTGCCTTTAACATTGTCTTCAAGTAAGAACAAAAATAATCTTTCCTTGGTGCTGTGCTGTCTACCGATTTATGTCTTTGGTGTTGTATCTTTCTTTGGTGAGAGATCACTGTTGCTTTTCTCTTTTTCTCTATTACTTTGCTTTG
This sequence comes from Galeopterus variegatus, assembly GCF_000696425.1. NCBI lineage: Eukaryota > Metazoa > Chordata > Mammalia > Dermoptera > Cynocephalidae > Galeopterus > Galeopterus variegatus. Next base: position 110,085 of record NW_007729836.1, read on the forward strand.
TTCTGGTCAAAGTACTTCCTCTAACACCTGGTCTAAGAGGGGAAAAAAAGACTAACACATTTGCCTCTTTTAGCCAAAATTTGCAATGTCTTTTCCCTCCAGTCTAGAAAACTGAGGCCGAATATTTGGTTTGAATTTAAACAATTCAGGGATGGATTTAAAGGCCTGAGTGTGGAACACTGTGTTGCTTTGGCCTTAACCAGCCTTGCTAGTCTCATCTTCAAATGATTCCGTCTTCATGGAAATGATCTCTGAGCTTGTAGGATTGTTGTAAGTGCTCCAACATCGGTCATCCAAGAACCACTGTTATGATTTTTACCAAATATAAGTATATATTCAGCCTGTACTCTTATTTAATTAATATCTTTATTTAAGTCAATTTAAGTTTTCACTTACATAGTTATTTTAGAAAAAAACATTATATCAGTGTCCAAAGTGGAAAATCAATATTATTTGCCACAAATAGAAAGCAGCCATAGAGATAAATAAATGAAAACAAAACAAGGCTATTAAGTTCTAGCCGGATGCCAGACTCCAAGCTTGTCCTCTAGGTCTGTGTTTAAAGGGAGATGAGTGAGTGCTGGAGAAGTGCTTACCTCCAGCGCAGGACTCTTCCGGCTAATTGGGAGGGTTAAAAGAGAACTTTCAAGAGAAGAACTTCCAAACTTCAAGAGTTAATGTGGATGCCAGACTCCAAGCTTGTCCTCTAGGTCTGTGTTTAAAGGGAGATGAGTGAGTGCTGGAGAAGTGCTTACCTCCAGCACAGGACTCTTCCGGTTAATTGGGAGGGTTAAAAGAGAACTTTCAAGAGAAGAACTTCCAAACTTCAAGAGTTAATGTGATTTAACTACAAGTTGTATTCCACACTTTTGGAAACACGGAGAGAAGGGAAGTGAAACTGCTTATATTTTTAACTACTGTTACATTCTATTCAGATTAGGTTTCTCTTTCTCTTTTCTCTCAGCTCATCCCAGCACATATCTTAGATAATAATAATAATAATAACAGCAATAATAAAAGAAGCTAACATTTAATGAGCTCCTTTCTGCTAGGCACTGTGGTGCTTTAAGTGGGTTATCTCATTTATTCTCAATTTTCATAAAATTCTTACAAGATAGGTACCAAAATTACTTCCACTTTCCAGATGAGCAAACTTCAGCTGAGACATCTGGTGACTAACCCAAGGTGACAGACCTGGAAAGTGTGAATTCGGAATGCAAACCCAGGCAGTTGGATTCTAAAGCCCACAGTCCTGAATGTGTACAAAAGTGTTCATTACTGGGATTAATTTATTCCACGTTCACGTGTTGGACTCTGTGTTAGGAGAGAGCCGTGAACAGGTTAGGAGTGGCCCCTTTCCTCATGTTGCCTAAAACTTTTCCCTTGCACATTAGCTTGAGACGTGGAGAGGAACTTTGGACATGCCCATTCCAGTCTGAACTCTGCCACTCATTGCTCTATTGCATTCTTCTGCTCATGCTTCCATTCTCTGAGCCTCAATTTCCATCTTTAAACAATTGAGGGACTTGGGTACATAATTAATCACTGATCAAGTGCCATTCTTCACTGATCTTTCCTAGCCTTTCTAGTACTCAGCAGACTAGGATTATTGAATAACCAGCCAGATGTGTGAGCCAAAGAAGCATTGGTCCTTTATAATCCAGATCATCAGGGAGGCTGCTCATACCCAGACTGGCCCCTGCAGAAGGCAGTTTGACTTCCTCACGTTTTGGGGTTGGAACCTGAAACTTTTTGAATATGCCCCCATAGGTATCAGCAAGAAAGCATCAGCTCACCACTGCAGGCACTTTACAGTTTTTGCGCACTTTCACAAGATCTCTGAGTCTCTCACAACAGCTCATGGGGAGGAATTGTTGATTTCATTTTATAGAAGAGGAAACAGACTTTATCAGCGAAAGTGATTTGTCCAAGTACTCAGAGCTTAGATTGGGCAGAAGTTAGGATTGAACACACTTCAGTTCCCTCCATTCTAACAAAGTGTTTTTTTTCTCCTTCTTTTATTAGTCTATATAAATTATGGGTTTCACAAATATTGTATTTATGCAATCCAGTCCCACTATAAAAAGTTCCAATTATATAGATACAGCAAAATATCCCTTGATGCTAACTCAGTCCCACTCCTGCTCTGGAAGTAATTGCTCTCATCATTTAGCTTATATAATTCAAAAACGTTTGCTGTGCATTGACATACATATAAATGTACATATTAAAAACATATGGTTTGGGTTTTTTTTGTTATATATAAATAAGATGATGCTGTATTTAATAACCTGTAGCCTGCCTTTTTCAGCACTATTCCATACTAAATGTTATTTCACATCAACACGTAATTCTTTTTTTTAGTTGCTTTGTATACATTTCATACTACAGACATTGTATATTTTGTTCCATAGTTTCTTTTACATTCTAGCTGCATCCCATGTCCGAGTGGGGCATCTGAGGCTTGCAAAGGCAAGTTGGCAGCACCTGCTTTTCTGGGACAGTGCTGACCATATGAAGGTCAGCTGGAGCAGTTTCAAGTTTAAGTGGCAGCAGCACCTCTGATTTGGCAGCTTCCCTGTGGGGAAGGCTGGCCCTTAGATGGGCCTCACCCAGCCTTCTCCCATTTGACGGCCTGAGAAACTGCTCAAATTGCACAGGTACCTGTATCCTGCTTTCACCACTACCTAGATGTGTGTTTTTGAGTAAGTTAATTAACCTGTTAAACTTTGAGTAAAGTAGGGGACATACTGATCGTACTTAAAGTGTTATTACAAAGAGGTGTGAAAAGTACTTAGTAAATCACTTTTTAAAATGCTAGCTTTCATACTGTCATTGTTTCTTAATGGCCTCACCAGTCCTGTTTCCTACCATCCAACAGGTTATGGGAAGATTAGTATGAAAACCCTTTCATTTATTAATAAGTGAAACTGTAGTGGAAGCAATATTATCTCCACTTACATCAGAATGTTCGGTTTACTGGAGGCTCTCACTGGACCCTCACCACTGCCCTATGGGGAGGGTGTATTATTGTTACCATTTTACAGATGAAACTGAGGCTCAAGAGTAGGGATTGTGACCATCTCCAGGTCACCAGCAGTTGTTTGAAGAAGTCAGAACCCGAACCCAGGTCTTCTGATTCCAAATATAAAGTCTAAGAATTGTGGTGCCAGCTATCATTCAGAGGGATTGTCAGACCCACATAACTGGTAGCATGAGAGAGACAGATTCTCTCACACTGACATACTTCAGTCATATATCATCCATGCAATATTTCTTAAGGCCTTCTAAAAATGTGCCAGACACTGCACCACTGGTTGGTGACAAATTGAATGAATAGAACTATTCAGTTACCTATGGCAGGTGTGGGCAAACTGTGGCCTGGGGGCCAAATCAGTCTGTGAGCCTTCAGAAAGGTTTTTACTTTCTTAAGTGACAGGGGGGGAAAAAAATCAAAGGAGTAATTTATTGTGACATGTAAAAATTATGTGAAATTCAAATTTGTGTTCAGAAATAAAATTTTATTGTAACATAGCCATGCCCATTCATTTATCATCGACAGCTTTTCCACAACAGAGTTTAGTAGTTGCCACAGAGAATGTCTATGACCTGTTGCCTCTAAAATATCTACATCTTGCCCTATACAGAAAGCTTGCTGACCCCTTCTGTAGGGCAATCACTATCCAGCCATTCATTCTACATACACTTACCAAGTGCAAACTATAGTAGGCATCTTCCAAGTCCTGTGTTTCAGCTATTCCAGTCATGGAATCTTTAGAATGATTTTAATGCTCCCTGCTGTACTTATCTAACAGTTTAGGTTAGATGGTGAGATGGACAAACCAAGAAGTTAGGAAGCAGCAGCCTCTTGTGGCCGACGTAAGCATTATTTACCCGATTTGGTTATGGTTATAGTGAAAAACCAGTTCCACCGAGTCTTAGCTGAACATTGAGGATTCCAGATTATTTTGAAATATCTAGAATATTCTGCAATTTATGTTCTGCCTCCCACAAACCAGTTCTAACCTGGATAGTGGAAAACAATCATCTAGTTAAAAGGGAAGTTGCTGAGTTGAAAACAGTATAAGAGATGACAGAATGCAGTAGTACCTAATTGAATCATTCTTCCTTAGTAAGAATTTTAAAAGCCTTGGAAAAGACAGAACTTTGAAGAAAGATTATCATTCAGAATATTTTAGACTTAGAAAAATTTGCTGGCATCCTTGCATTTCTATCTTTAACAGAGGCAGCCTAGTAGGAAGCAGACACGTTTTTGTCCTACGTAGTCTAAACCATTCCTGACCATGGGTGAGCAATTTTTCCCTTAGGCTTCATTTGGTCTCTTGTAAATAGAGGGGCAGAACAAATCTCAAAGGACCTTTATGCCTTATACACACTATAATGCCATGTCTATTTGGGAAGTGTTTATAAAATTTTTCCAGACCTTCAGTTTAAGTAATTTGCTAAGATCACTCAGCTGGCAAGTGTCAAAGTCATAACTTGAACTCAGGTGTTGCTCTAAGGCTTTCGTTCTTGACCCTTAACACTACAGTACTATATCCATCACTGCCATATCAGGGCAATTTCTTTCCCTGAGATGGGAGAAAGGCTGTATTAGTCCATTTTGTGTTGCTATAACAGAAATACCTGTAACTGGGTAATTTATAAAGAAAATGAAATTTATTGCTTACAGTTTCTGAGCTGGGAAGTCCATAGTCCATCTGGTGGTGGCGACAGTGATGCAGGGGTCTCACATTTTGGGATGGTGGAAGCAGAGAGAGCAGAGAGAGAGAAAGACTCTCCTCTTCTTTTAAAGCTCTCAGAACCACACCCCTGACCACCATTTTTAATCCATTCACTACTGCAATCCAATCACCTCTTCAAGGCTCCACCTTTCAATTACCATAATAGGATTTCCCACCCCCTTAATTCACGGTGGGCTGTTTCTAATACATAAAACATGGGGGACACAATTCAAACTTCAGGGAGTTTTAGGGGGACATAATTCAATCCACTACAAAGGCCATCTCTGATGACCAGATATTTTGGAAATTCTGCTGTTCCCATTGCTCTGTTTAGTACAGAGTTCTGCGAATGAACATCTTGAAGCCACAGAACTTTAAAAAGAGAGATCAGAAATCGGATTACGCTGGAATCTTATATAGATACAACTATGTACATTGCTTCTCTGTGTAGTGTTTGCTACTCTTGAAAAAGAGGGATTCAGGTCCAAGGACAAAAAAATGTTTTTAATAAACATTTATTTTTATATTTAAGATAAAGCATATACACAATTGAATGTGGAAATAACTAACTAGAAATGCTTTGGAAACTTTCCCATTTCCCCCTCAAACTCTTTTTTTAAATCTCATGAGTCTTTTTATTTGATTTTAAGAAACATGGGAAGTATAATACCATAACTAGAAATGCTTTGGAAACTTTCCCATTTCCCCCTCAAATTCTTTTTTTAAATCTCATGAGTCTTTTTATTTGATTTTAAGAAACATGGGAAGTATAATACCAAGAAAAAAAGGAACTGTAGCTTTGTACAGAAACATATAGTCTTCTCTGACTATAAGGTTTAGTTGGTGTTTTAATAACAAAACAAAACAAAAAAGAACACAAGACACAAACACTCTTCAACAGATTTACTCAAACAGCTTTGCTCGAGAAGAAAAAGGCACAGATTCAAAGGGATGACATTGATTAAGAATATAGCAAATGGGTGCTAAGTCAAAAAATGACATTTATGAACTAAGTCAGGAAAAATGAACAAAATGAACTCTTTCAAATTATCTGCCTTCATTAAAATGAACTTTTAAATTAAATTGTATAAACATATGATATAAAGTTGGTACTTCCGGAAGTATCTTTGTATATTTCCTCTATGTACAAATCTTTGTGTACAATTTCAATGTTCCTTATATATTTCCTATATACCAAACTGAACCAGGACCTTCCAACTGCATTCCCCAAGTCTCTGTGGAGATTCTCGTTAGATGATCCCAGAATATTTCTGCCAGAATAGCTGGAAAGGAGGAGGGACCAATCAAATGTAGTCATCTTCAACTGGCTCTCCATTAACATCACAATAGTGGATAAAAATTGCCACTACTCGCTGAAACACACCCTTCTTCATCTGACGCATCTCTGAAATTTCTTCTCCTATTGTTTCCATACAGATGTCTGCAGACAGCTGCCCTTTCCTTCGAGGAGCATAGATGGTGCCTTGGAAATGAGAAAGAAAAGGGGAGAAATGTATGATAATCAGAAGTGTTTGGAAAATCACTCTGATAAGCTGATCCCATGAAATGTTCCTATATACTACAATATAATGTAACTGATGTATGAATAGCTCATGGAATGGGTCACCATCAGTTTAGTTTTATACCATGTTTGGTGCCTAAGACAGCATGCCTAATTAAAAGCCCAAGTAAAAATAATGCACCAGAGAGGTAAGTGAATATACGTGTACATATAGTTCATAAAATTCATTTACTCTTAAAATATTTTTTAAAGACTTTGGCTACAAATGAATTTAAGTGTGCTAACACAGAAACTATATTCAAAAGTTTCCTCCAATATTTCTACACCTAAATCATGAGTCTCCACATGATAATAATAAGCTCATAAGTAGCAGAATAATCAGTATAACTGGAGCAATTTTAAAATAATATAGTTGATAAATTCTTCAATAAAGAGTAACAAGATTACAAATATTTATGTAACACAGAAACCTAGTAGGAAAATCTATCTGAAGAAATCCTTCCACCAGCCTTCAAATATCCCCAGTAAGTCCACTCACTGATCATCTACTGTACAAATTCAGAGCTGTTTCAGGCTGTAAGAGGAAAAAATAAAAACATATATATGGGAAATCATATAAAAGCTGCACTGCTCCTAACTCAAACAAAATATTAAGTATCTAACACAGGATATACTCAAACTAGGGAATACAAGTCAAGTCAGGTCATAATTACTTTCTTCGTCATCTTCAAAATCATATCGGGCAAAGCTGTTGGGCTCCGCTGCCCGTAGTGACCTCAGCCAAGGGAAGTCAGAAATCATGGAATATGGAGCTCCATCCACAACACCTAAAATAAGAAGACAGATGTAACAGTGCAACTGGTATGCAAGTGCTGACTTGGCCAACTTCTGTAGTATTTTCTAAGCAGAATGTAAAATACAAAATAAAGATAGTGAGCCAGGTGCCCTCAAGTCATTTCTAATTCTCAAACCACAGTAATTTTCAATTTTCATCTACTTTTTGTGTTTCTACACTGCCTCTGATTATGCTAGGGATGGTAAAGACTCATACAGGCAGAGCAACATTTATCTGGTCCTTGCTTTTTCAAGTATTCAAATCACCTATTATTTTGGTGAATTTTAAGACTTCCACTCATATCTTCCCTAAAGCATGTCCCTCCACCTAGTTAACAGCTATTTAGCTTTATAACCATTTATAAATACCTTCTAAAGTATAGATTTCTCTTCCCCAGGGATACTTGGGGTACTTCTTTAAGTCTTCTTCACTTCGAGTGGCTTCGGGGAAGAATTCATACTTAATGAGCTCTCTGGAGGAAACAGGAAAAATTAAATAAAAATTACAAAACTGGAAATAATGTTTAGGGTGTAGGGTAGAAAAGAACTGACAAAACTGTCTCAGGTCCAGATTCTACTGAAGATCTCCAATAAATTATTACATATCTAACAGAAGTAAGGATACACTCAAACTAGAGAATACAAGTTGTCAGGTCAAAATTACTTCCTTCACTACCTTCAAAATCATATCAAGGAAAGAAAGCAAGCCACTCTCTAAGCAAATATGTCCTGTATAGAAGGTGGTTAATATATTATTTATATAACAAATACATAAAAAGTCCAATTTTCTGATAACATAAAACATCATGGTCTTAAGATCTTCTTTAACTTAATCTCTTTTCCATGCCCCAAGGCTAAAGAAACAAAGTCAAATGTACACGTACAGTCTGTTCTTATAATTTTCCTCTAAGACCGAAAATAAAAAGTTGCAAATACACATGGCTTTTTAGTTTTAAGCCTTCATTTATCTCAGTTTTTCACATGTTAATTTCCTGATAAGCCTGTCTGAAAAGCTCAGATGGAATCACTTAAAATAAAAAAAAAAATGGGTATTCACTTCTGGGAGACCCCGCTATAAGATATGACTGAAAAGGCCTTTAGGGGCCACAGAGTTACTTACTGATTGATGTTTGCTATGGTGTCCATCCAGCTGCGAATGCGCACCTTGTTCCGAACGTTGGGAGGGTTACTAAATTCGTGGATAATACAGATGTGATAGGGGTAGGGGCCACTAAACAGCTTCTGCTCCAAGGTCAGTGTGTCCACCTGTGAAAGACATCAGAAAGAAGTCTTTGGACCAAGAAAGAGAAAGCTTTAGAAATCTATACCCTAGAGCTTGAACAATCTTCCCTTGGGCCTCCAGTTTTGAAAATTTTGGCTGATTTAAAAATCAAATAGTCACAGTCAGCCCTGAACACAGACAGCTTGTCATGCTGAGCGTTAAGACTTAGCAAATTCTTCTGCTGAGCAAACTCAGTGATTTATCTCTCTCTGTTATACAAGGGTACTTCCAAAAGTTTGTAAAAAAAAAAAAAAAAAAATTCATGGAATGATTTGTATTATCTTTTAATTCTTTTTTTTTTTTTTTTTAAACGAACTTTTGGAAGTACCCTTGTATAAATGCTCATTAAACCAGATAATCCCGATTCAGGTAACTGATCTCAGTCAACTCAGAATCCACTTCTGAGTATGTCCTTTATAGGTTTAGGTACTGACTGCATTACAGAACTGTGAATGTTAGTATCATATACCCCATTCAAACTGGACTACTGCCCATTCTTAAAGACAGATACATTTTCTTCTCCTTGTAGCCTTGTTAACTTTTTTTTCTCATGTAATACCCTCCTCCCTAACTTCTAGTTATGAAATACAACTTTTAGTGGCATACATATTTATTTCTTTTTTGGGAAGGCAAACTTCTTGAGGGAAGGATAATTTGGTGTGTATTTTTCAGCACCCAGTCACCCCATTCAAACTGGACTACTGCCCATTCTTAAAGACAGATACATTTTCTTCTCCTTGTAGCCTTGTTAACTTTTTTTCTCATGTAATACCCTCCTCCCTAACTTCTAGTTATGAAATACAACTTTTAGTGGCATACATATTTATTTCGTTTTTGGGAAGGCAAACTTCTTGAGGGAAGGATAATTTGGTGTGTATTTTTCAGCACCCAGTAAATTTTGAGTGTTGAGACACTCAACTATTTGTTTGTTGAACTGACTCTTTTGGGGCCAAGTTCACACACTGACTGCAAGGGCTGTTTAATATTTTCATGTAATCTGCTACAAGTCAGAAAACCAGAATTTCAATCAGGCAGTCTGAAACCAGAGCCTGTGCTCTTAACCACAGTTTTCAAAAAGTAAAAACACTTGCTGAATAACAACTGCCCTCATCATATAACTTGCTAAAAACTTATAAAAATCTAGTAGAGAAGCACTGATGAAGAAGACTGGAAAGATAGTGCAGCTTGGTTAAAAGAACGCTGTAAAATCTTTGAAGAATCATTACGGGGGGTTGAACAAATATATAAATGCCAAGGCCAGAAGGTTGAAGACTAAACAAAACAAAACAAAAAATATCACCTCAGTAAGTGTACCATCAGAAAGGAGCAGAGTTCATTACCTGCTGCATTGGGCGTAGATAGATGATGCGATTTCTCTCAGGAGGCATCCTTAGTATCTGGTCTAGTACCTGATCCATATTCAATTTCTTGCATTGTGCATAGTCAAATCGGTTTACAATTGGTGCATTTTCTACTTTTAAATGTTTCAGTACCCTGCACCTAGTAGCTACAAAATAAAAACAACAAAAAGCTCTATAAAGAATTTTTACAAAATAATAGAGCAATGTATAGCTCTTTGAAGTCATCTTCAGAGGACTGGCCCAACTTTTACGAGCCAAAATACTGCAGCTTTAAACATCTTTAACAAAAGTCAAGTATTTATCATAAAGTACAAATGACAGTTAATGAAAGGATTTGAAAATATGATTTGGTTCAGTTCAAAAGGAGGTTGTCACCCTTGTGCTAGAAGGGATGTTAACGTGCACTTTTTTATCTAAGATTTTTACTGTCCAGGAAACCAAGTCGTAGAAAATGACTTCCAAACCTGTTTAGGAAATATTTGTTGAAAAAAATAAATGATAACTATTATATTATATAATTTTATGGTTAACAGTCAAATCTGGACTAATTCATATATATTATCTTAAAGTCACTCACAGGAAACGAGCAGATTTGATTTTAATTCCTATCATAGGAACTTAAAAGCAGAACTTAAAAAAGAAGACCCAGAAATATTTGGATACTTTGGTCTAAAGCTATTCAATCCAATATGGTAGCCACTAGCCACCTGTAGCTATAAACTAAAATATAATAATATAACAATTCAATTCCTCAGGCACTAGCCACAATTCAAGTGTTCAACAGTCACATGTATAGTGGTTATCATATTGAACAATGCAGATAAAGAAATTTCTACCACTGCAGAAAGTTCTAGTGAAAAAAGCTGGTCTAAAACATGATTAAATAACCTTCCTGTTTAAAACATGAGTCACAGAGAAAAGTCATTGTAATATAATAAGCACATTTAACTGCACTAGTACACCAACTTCAGAAAAATACTCTTCCTTTTTTTAATCTCAAATTTCAATCTGCTCCAATTTTTATCGCAGATTTCAACCTGGTCCAATTCAAGAGGCAGGATGAAATTATAAAATTATTTATAATGATAAGAGAGAGGAAGAGATTACAAAATCATAAGGCTGATTTGTCTGATCTTTTTAACATTTTATAAAGACAACTTCTGTAGCACCCTTGACCTAAATGTCATCATCTTCCTGAGCAATCTCGCCCCATAACTAACTTTGCTGTTTAAACACTGAGCAAGTCTCCTGCCTTTCAGGCTTATTTTCTATTTCTGTGACAAGCAGAAGAAGGGAAATTGGTGTGGAGGACAGGAAGGGAGGAAAGAGGGAGATGACTACATGGCTATAAGAATCCAATGGTTCTCTGTTGTAAAACCAGACACGGCTGAAGTCAGTTCTAATCTCATTTAGTCATCTCATTTGCCGTTAAGTTATAGTCAGCTGGTCTCGAGGGACTCATCTAAGATCCTCTGATAAGCAGAGCTAAATAATTTGCTTTAAAGACAGAAGGCTGGGCCTTGGGCCATGTAATGTACCACTAGGTTAGAAAAGATATGGGGAGACTCCTCAGAGTCACGTGCCGAGGTGAAAACCAGTCTGATTCTCAGAGTTCAGAGTAGAGAAAAGAATGAGATGCCAGCCAGTAGAGTCTGAAGGTTAGAGATGCTCAGTCAGAGAGTGGACTGCTGACAAAATGGAAGTTCTTACAGTGCTGCTGTATGGCTAGGGTTAGCAACCCTGCTATGACGATCTCTGAGCTTTTGAAGAGACCGTGTTTTCTGTTTTAGGAGGAAACTCCAATAGGAGATAGTGATTTATCAGATGTTTTAGAACCAAACTCCTCACTGGATGGGATGGAGAAAAATACTACCTCTTCAGAGTGAACATAGGGTCCCCAGGGTCTGGAGTTTTGTAGAATTCAGGGGAGAGGTAGTGTTTGAATCTCAGTTTTATCTCTCCTTTCTGGGATTCTCCTAGTTTATGACAGAATGTTTGGTAAGCACCTTTTAATGGGATTTCTTTATTTTGTTTACTACAATTTTTTTTTTTTTAAAGATGACCAGTAAGGGGATCTTAACCCTTGGCTTGGTGTTGTCAGCACCACACTCTCCTCCGTGAGCCACGGGTTGGCTCTGTTTACTACTAATACTGAAGGAGAAGTACAAAGAAAAGAAAACCCCTTAATATTTTTTTGCAATACTAATATAATACAAATTAACATTTACTAGGTGTTTTCTAGAGGTCAGACTCTGTACTCTGTGTGCATGTGTTTGTGTATGTATATATACATATACATACACACACAAACATACAAATCATTAAGTTTAACTTTCACAAATGCTTTGTTAAGCATAATTATGCACATTTTACAAACTGAAGAAAATGAACACAGAACATATAACTTGCACAAAGCAAGGGACAAGTCAGATGTTCATAATTTTACATGGATGGATATAAAAAATATAATTTTGAGTGAAAAAGGAAAAATAAACAGATCATGTACAGGACATACTGCCTATCTAAAATTTTAAAAGCTCACACAAAACAATACGCTATATTTGAGATAAGACACATATATAAGTAAAGGCAAGAAAGGTGCACTGAAGGACATATATTAAATACATGAGTATAGATGGTGGGAGCAGATGGTTTTAGTAATGAGGAACAAATAGGACTAAAAAGAAAAGTGTGGCTTGGACTAATTCTGAGTGCCACAAATTAAGACTATGATTGATCATCTCAATCAAATACTGGACAGTTAGCACTTATGAATGAGTCACCACTCCCTTCAAAAAACATTTACACATAAAACATGTAGAAATCACACAGCTAGTAAATGGCTGAGCCAGGATTCAAGCTAAGGTCTATTTGACTTGAAAGCCCATACACAGTTAATCCACTCAGCCAGATCAGGTAGCAATTATCTTTTGGAGGAGAGGCTATTTTGAAAGATGAACTAAGTTTCTGCACATGGACCCTCACAAGAACTACAGGACAAAGACAGAATTAAAGATAATACAACACAATGTTTCCTTTTAAAAAAATAATACAGTAATATTACTGTAGTTTTTCAGAGTTCTTTAAACTCATTCATGATGCTTTTGTATAACATGGGCCTAAATACATACCATGGATGAACATCATCTTGGGACAGTCTTTTAGCACTAGATCTGTGATTCCACAATTGGTCATAGTGACTCCAACAAGATTTTTGGATTTTAATACAAGAACCTACAGGAGAAAAATTAAGAAGTTACATGTGAGTGTATCTTTCTATTCTTTTTCTTTTTATCTAAGCTTAAAAGTTTTCACTGGTACAATTGAGAACCAGTTGTTACCAATTTGTTCTCTTCAGGACAAAGAAATTATATGAAGTTAGAAATTTTAGTCGCTTTGTATTCTTCAAGAACTGAGCTAGACTGTGAAAGGTAAGTGAGAGTTTTTTCCTTTACCTGCACATGGTCATCCTCGATCACAGGATCACTGGTACTGGTGGACTTGTCTGCCGTCCGCTTCCGTTTTATGGCATGACGTGGCTTTGTTTTGGCAACCTCTAGAAAAGGCAAAAGGAAAATCCAAATTTTAGCCTTGCTTTCTTTCCTTCAACAGAACACATTCAATTGCATATGTATAAACTCCATGAAAGCAATTCTCAAATCTACAGCTCAGTTCCCAATGGAATACAGTTAGACTGGTATTCACCCTCTATTACCTCAAATATCTACATAAAATATAACATCCCTTTCAAACCTGAGCCATTCCAACAACTAATCAACATTCCCATTTCTAGTCTCTCTGATTCACTCCACCCTAAATACTACTGGTAGATTAAATTCACGACCTTCCTGCTGAAAAACTAAATTACTGACTGCTGCTTAGTGAATACATTTCAATGCCTGAGATTTGAAGTATGCTTTAATTCCACTTGTTCTTCATTTTATTCCACACCATATCCTAGTAATCTTCACTTGCCAATGCCTCTGAAGCCATTAATCACTGTAGCTGTGTCTGCCCAGAGCACCTTTTCTTTCCTTTTTGTCTTTTTTTACTGACTGGTAACGGGATCACAACCCTTGGTGTCGCGCCCGTACCGGGGACCGGCAACGGGATCGCAACCCTTGGTGTTGCGCCCGCACCGCGCTCAGCCAGTGAGCAGGAACCAGTCTCCACATGGGATCCGAACCCTTGGCGGGAGCACCGCCGCGCTCCCAAGCGGCGCACTCTCCAGTGCGCCACCAGGCCGGCCCCAGAGCACCTTTACTGACTTCACTTTTTGAAACAGTATCCTTCCCTGAAGGGTCCAGCTCAAACACCATTTATTCTCACAAATCACCCTGGATCCCTAAACATTATCTATTGTTCTGTAGTTCTCTGTATACTTGTTTTGTCCCAGCATTTAAACTGAAAGCTCCTTGAAGGCAGCAACACTGTCTTATTTCATCTTTGTTTCAATGTCAGCCACTAGCAATGAGCTATACCATTTATTGAATGAACTAACCAGCACTCAACATTTACAGACTGAATGAATGCATCACACGTATATAAATAAAATAAGAAATATTTACTGAGCGCTTACTGTGTGTCAGTCACCATTCCAAGGGTTTTACTTGTATTAACACATTTAATTCTTATAACAGTCCTCTGAGATGGATTTATTATTCTCCTCATTTTACATATTAAGAAACTGAGGCATGGAAAGGTAAAACAGCTTGCCAAGGTGTTAAGTGGGAACCAGGAGTCAAACCCAGGCAATCTGTCACCAGTCACTATGCTAGAAAACCTGCAATCTTTTATCTGTCAAACCCTGGTTAGTAAGGCCTTAACTCATTTACTAGTATTGTTCTGAAATATATATAAACACATAAAAGCAAATATTCTGATTTTATTTAAGAACAAGTTCTAAATTCATATCTAAAACAATGAGCACACATATAACCTATTTTAAGAAAAGACATTGAAAGTCATTGTCCTCATTTTGGACAAAATCATATTGTAGCAGACCATACACTGAATGAACTACAGTTGACCTTCATGAATTAAATTCTCACCACACTGCTCTTTCAGATACTACTGCTAATTACAAACATTCCACTCGGTAATTCCACAAAAGATTACAAAGAAAGCTAGGGAAATGAGATGCACATACTGCAAATTCCCAAAGGCTTGGGCTTACATGAGAACTCTAGAGATCTAGTCCAAATGGTTTCTTACACACCAGAACCCTTTTCTCCACCATTTGAAATCTTTCTGAAATTCTACCATGCAAAACCATTGAAAACAGCTGCTTTGGTTGAAGGCAAAAAGGGAACTCAAGGGTTTTACCCATTAAACTTCCTCCAAAGGACCCTGAAAACAAGCAAAATCCTGGTGTTCCAGAAAAAAATGAAAACTCTATTGATCCAGGCAATCCAAAATGGGCCTTCTTCCACAGTATCATGCAAAACTTAATTATCTTCTTTGACAAGAAACCTTTCAAAGACAGCACTTTCACCTGACAGCCCAAATTCATACACCTGTTAAACTTCTAAAGGTCCTGGTTCTCTCTCCCAGTACCACAAAAATGAAAACAAACAGAAAATAGGTGTTTCCACTCCTCCATGATAGTGTTCTAATAAGGTTTTCTATTAGCATTCTCCCTTTTCCATCTGATTTTCAAACATCTCACCTCCCTGGATTGCTCTCTCCCCTCCCCTTTAATTGATCAGAATATGGGGTTCAAAGTTAAGTTTCCTTCTCTTCGGAGTGCCTAAATTGGTGGTTTATGTTTTCTAAGAAAAGTTATAAAATGAAGTCACACTTTATATGTAGATGACCTTGAAAAACAAAGGGTTCCCAACGTATACGGAAAACAGTTTGTTGTATTTGCTGTTATTCTCTTATGCCTCCCTCCCTGTTTAGGAACAATTAATTTTGTTTAGGGACAATCATCAACATACCTCATATGATGGTTTCTACACTTACTGAGTTCACAATTATTCACTGAGCCCCATACCATGTGTAAGACATGGTGCTAGAAGCTGGGAATATAATGGTGAACAAGGAGACACTGTCCCTGCCCTCATGGAGCTCATAGTCTACTGGAAAGACAGACAGTAAAACACAGGATTACAATACAGTGTGGTGGTTCACATTTAGTGCTGAAGATGCTACAAACAGAGAAAAGCAGACCAATTCAGTCTTGAGGTGTCAGGGAAAGAATTTAACATTTATGAAACTATATTAATCTTAAATGCTATCCTTTGACAACCCCCCTTTTTGATATTTACTTTATAAATTATTATACAGTGAGGACAAAAGAACTTACAGGTATTTATTCCCAAAACAGAAATTCACAAAACAAATAATTACATTAGCTTCTAACATAGTTTAATACTCCACAAGGCCACAAATTAAAAACCAAATAAAAAAGTTCAGATATATATTTTTTTTACCTGATTAAAAAAAAAAAATCTTAACAATCAAGTTTGTCTCTGTGTTAGTTTGGATCTGTCTCCTTAAAACTTTTAAAGCAGGATGGCCAATAGGTATCAACAACATTCTAGATTAAAAATAATTTTGTAAGCCACCTAAATAACTTGTTCTTTCTAAAAGGGACCTGAATAATATAAAAATCAGTACTTTGACCTTTCCCCAGAAAAACTGTTTTTGAAAGTAAATAGACAGCTGTATGGTGTTTTAAAAAATTAGGAAATAATTTACATATTGAAAATGCATTACTTAAAGACATTAGAAGTCTTCTCAAATTGAAAAAAATCACAAAATAGATGTAATAGTAAAAAACACTACATAAATGAGATTTTCTTTTTTTAAAATTTAGGGAATTACTTAACCTAAAATAAAGTTCTAGTCATGAAACAAGTCAGAATGAAATGGTAAAGGGGAAAAGCAGAACACAAGACAAGATACAAAAATGTCAAAACCCCAACAGTTAATATCAAGGATCTATATTAAAAACAACAAAAAACTATAAAATTTTAGCAATAGGCATGAGACAAATATAATGGGAGACACAATATGCCCTAAATAGGAAGAACCAGTGCTGTAAAAATGAGTTTCTCAGTTATCAATTTAGTGCAATTCCAAACAAACCAAGAAGACTTGCTTCCGGAACTTAACAAAATTATTATAAAGTTCATCTATAAAAATGACAAATATATGACCAGGCAAGGAAATTTTTAAAAAGAATAATGAAAAAGGACAGAATACTGGAACAGAATAGAATGCCCAGAGATAAAGCTAAGTATATCTAAGAATTCAGTACGTGATAAAAGATCATTTCAAAATGATGGCATGTGAATAGAGATGAAAAAAATAGTACTGAAACAACTTGGTGACGATTGGAAATTAAAAAAAATAAAGTTAGTTCCCACAGATTAAAATAAAACTACTACTGGACTAAAGAACTATAAACTAAAATAAATAGATGAATAAAAGAATGAGAAGATGTGAACATTTATCTGCACAAGTGTAAGGAAGGCCTTTTACAGTAGAAAAATAAAAAAATCATAAAGGAGAACATGTAGATCTGACTTTACAAATATGAAAAACCATGCAACAAAAGGTGTCACAGTGGAGAGTTACTATCAAATGGGTAAAGAATTTCAATTTGGGATGATGAAAAGGTTCAGACGGATGGTGGTGACACTTACACAACAATGTGAATGTAAATAATGTCACTAAATTGTATACTTTAAAATGGTAAATTTTATGTTATATATATTTTACCACAATTAAAGAAAAAAAGATATAAAACATTCAAAATTCAGCCTGGGAAAAGTATTTTCATCATATGGCAGAACCAGTGTTTGCAAAGTATAACAAAATCTTCAAATAAAATTCATATATTTTAATATGAGTTTATGTTACTATGATGATTAGCACACAATTAATTAAGGTCTCGTTTATCTTATGAAAGCTTATTTTTGTTAGTTTAACTCCATACGATTCAAACAGCTCTATTTAGTATATAAAAAAAGCACTGACTTTGCCTATGTTCTGGGGCTGATTCTAAGGTTTTAAAATAGAGGGATACTTGGAAAAAATTAAAATACATTATAACTCACTGACAGGTGTTAATGATTTAATAAAGGCAAGAGAGACTGCTTAAAAATAAGGTCAGAAATAGAAAAAGAATTATGATTGAGAAATGTGCTTACCCCCACTCAACCCAATGCCTTGGCATATACATTGTAAATATTAATGAAATTAAATACACATATATGTTCTATCTTCACCAAAATAATTCTCAAACTAGTTACTTACCTGCTAATCTCCTGGCAAACCTAACTGGAAGCAAAACTAGATTTCAGAAAAAAATTACTAAGTATTGCAGAAGCAGCTAAAGGGGTATACCCAGGAAGCTGCACTGAGATCTGTTCCCCCAGCCGTACAGGTCCTTGACCTTTTGGCTAAGGTTTAAAACTTTCCTAAGTTCAGACTTCCCTAAGTGTGGGATGGGAGCAAAGTTCATCTACTGGGGCTTAGCCATCAGAATCAGTGTTGTATTTAAGGTAAATATACACAGATATAAGGCTGAAATATTTGAGTTTTCTGGGTTGGATGTTTTACAAACTGTTTTACATCCCCACCCACCGAATCATTGCTAAAAATTCATTCAAAATCTGTATGATCCGCAGAACACCAAAATAGAATTTAATTTGCCAAACTGCCTTTTTATAAAACTCATGGAACAAGTTCCTGCTTTTCTCCAGCCCTACCCTGCAGTTGCTAATCCTGGGAGCATTGTCATACCTGACTCAGATACCAGCGGTACATGGGACAGTCTGCTCCTGGCCCTGGTTAGGGGCCTCCGAGGGTAGTCTTCATTAGACTGCACGTCACAACTCTCAGGATGGGAGCTCCCCCTCCTGTCCTCACCTGTAGCCCCAGAGCCACTCCCATTAGTCCTTTCATCATGTGCTGGGCCTGAAGACCCCCCTTGTGGCAGAGTCCTAAAGGAAAAGGCGGATCTCGTACCATCCGGGCCATTCACAACACAGGCTCGGCTGGTTGAAGGACGTTCCTCATCAGAACACCTGCTAGTTCTCCTTTGGGATTCCTGGGGCCTGTGACAGCAGCATCTGGGACAGACAGAGCTCTCTGCATCTCCCTCCTCCATGGCCTCAGAGTCCTCTGACCCACCGGGGGAGCAGACACACTGCCTGGACACATCCACTTCTGTAGGGCTAGGCTCGGAAGAGCCGCCGCTGTTCACCGTCCTTACAAAGTCGGGGCTTTGAGAAGCAGTGCTGTGTGAGCTGGAGTTTCCCACTGTGCTGGTGGTGGTGCTGCTGCAGCTGGGATAAACATCCTTGTTTTTTTTCTTTTCAGGAATATCCCTAGCTGCTTTCATATCGGCTTTGATCTGCTCACTGGTGACCTGACAGCCTTTCTCACAGCTGCTTTCCTCGAGGGGAAACTGCTTCGACTGGCCCATCTGATGGGAGTTGTACCTCTTTCGAAGTGGAGTCTTGCCTTTTCCACTTACTGCTTATAGAAAAAGAAGAATGGCCCGAGGAAAAGAAAAGATTTCAGTACAAATTCTGGACAAAAGGCAAGAGTAAATTTGGAACAGGAAACAATGTACACTAATTTTCCTAAAGTATAAATGATCACTAAGATGCTCAAAAATTCTCTATGGTTCCCTCGTGTCTACCCAGTTTATACTCCTTGGCTCAGCCTTCAAGGCTCTCCATAGTCTGATTCTAAATTATCTTTCCATTTTGTCCCCTCTACATACACTCTACACTCCAGCCCACACTTTTCTCTCAGTATACCTGCTTTACCACCTCAGGGCCTTTGTTCTCACCAATCAATCAGCCGTAGACCTCTGTTCAATCTCTTCTGCACACGCCCCCCCTCTCCCCAAGCCACTGTAATATATACCCTGTTATCTATGTTTTTATCCTGCCTCTTCAACCAACCAGAGGTTCCATAAAGAGAGAAAGATCATGACTCATTCATCTCTATATCCCTCACAGCGACTCACAGTTCCTGCGGCACAGTAAGGCTCAATGAGTATTTAAAGAAATAAGGTTTTGTCTGGCCAACAGAGGATCTAGTTGTTATATTTAGAAACTGAACTTTCTGGGAAACATTAGGTTAGTCAGCTGGTCACATAACTTTTCCTAAATTTCTATTTCCACAAAGGCTCTTTTCAACCACACTTATAAAGTTATCTAAATTTCTTAAGAGGAATAAAATAAAAGTGGAATAATCAGTCAACAATTAGTAAATTATTCCAAGCCCAACGAACTGAGCTTTCCATATACAAAAGTGTATATATATTTCAGGTGCAGTGTTAAATGTATAATAAACATTCAAACATGTTAACGTGTAAGGGTACCCAAGGAAAAACGAGTGAACAATTAAAAAAAAATTCATCCTTTGCTAAAATTGGTAGGCATATGGTTCTGAGTAATGAAAGGGAAGGAAAGACAAAAAGTATGAACCTAAAAGTTAAGAGAATTAGTTTCTTGGTGAGACAAATGGCAGAAGGCTGTTGCCCAGATATAAAGGGAGGCAAGGGATTATAAAGACATACTTTAAGGCTCCCTCAAGCACTAAACTAGCCACCGATATTGATTAAGCACAACTGGACAGATATCAGTTGGGCAATGGTTGTTTCTTCATTGCTCTGGATGACTCAGTAGCCACCCTTTAGACAAGGCACAGGCCTCTCACTAATCCCTGATACCCTGATGTCACAACTACCTCAAGCCTCCACTGTGGGACTCACAATCCTTACTAATTCTCTTCCCTAAGCCCTCATTCCACAACATTTTTGTTGTGCTACACTTGCCCTCGATAGCACCACCCAGATTCCCCTCTTAACTGGACTATTGCCTTTCTTGTTCTTGTCCCACTTCATTAGGAATATGTTAACTGCACAAGTTGCAGTAGGAGTACATTATATACAGGCCAAGTGTGTGAGTTCTGATAGTTAACTCTCACTAATATGTCAGAGTAAGACATAATCTCTCACCTGACAATTCCCTGGACTGTACTGACTCTCCAGTTTTTTCTTCACGTTCAGAGTAACGCCGAGCACCATTCTTAGGAATCCAGACTTCTTGGAGTTCTAGACTGTCTTCTTCATCATCACTCTCTGAATCATGAACAGTAATTGGGGTTGGTTTTACTACACGCTGAAGACCACTGGGTCCTAAAACAAAAAGCATGGGCCTAACAGTTACCCTTTGCCCAAGAAAGGCTCTCCTGCAAAGTACTTTTTCCAGGGATCTGGGATCACAGAGATGCTTTTTTGGCTCTGTGTAGCCTACCTTACCATTCATTTGAATGGAATACATACTTGGATGACATACTGTGAAAGCGCTTCAGCTCTAAAGCATTATGTCAACATTAAGTACGACTAATATGCCAACCATTTTTATACATTTCTAGAGGCATATTAAAACAGAAGATCATATGGCATCTCCCTTCAGGACCTTCACTATTTCCAAAAGTAACACAAATATTCCTAAAAATAGTCAAAATAACAGTCATAATAATTTTAAAACTATACTATCGATTTTCCATATTTTGCAAATATATGAGTTAAGGCAAAGCAAATGAAGATGTGCCTCAGAAACATATGGGACCAGTGAGCAATTCTACATTCTTTAACTGAGTATAGGTTTATCTCATTAGATGCAGCAAGTACATTTTCAAAGCCTAGATGCATTTTATATTCTGGTTATTTATGTACAGTATATTTATGTAAAAATGCCTTATCTGCTTGACAGTATAGCTTTTAAACCTTTAGTTCTATGATTCAATTCTGTCATGTGACTAGTATTAACTCCATCAATAAAACTCAATTCTCTCTGTCATGTGACTAGTATTAACTCCATCAATAAAATGTAAGCTCCAAGAAACCTTGCCTGTTTCAATTCTGTCATGTGACTAGTATTAACTCCATCAATAAAATGTAAGCTCCAAGAAACCTTGCCTGTCTTTTTCCTGTAACATTGCACAATGCCTGGCACAGAGTGGGCATTCAATAAATATTTGTTGAATAAGTGACTGCATCTGTAAGACACTTAAAACAAGGGCAGTTAAAGATATTTTCAATTCAAGGACAAGGCAGCATTCCAACAGATCAGGGGTGAAAAAACTTGAGTTCTAATTTCAATTCTGTCCCTTGATCACTGGTTGAATGGTGTTGGGCATATCATTCAAACTTTTGAAAGAATATTAGTTTCCCCATCTGTAAAACAAAGGATTGTATTAAATAATCCTGAAGGGCCTATGACTTTATTGCCTGCCATAAGTCACCCAAGGATAAACACAGATTAGATCTTGGTCTGTTTACTAAACCAGGTTAATATTTCCACTGTTCCTCCTCCCCACTGAAATGAGGGGAGAATATTTAATCAGGTCATTTATTTTCCTATCAACAATTTGAGTGCTTTCTTTTTCTACACACACATGCACCAATATATAGAAAAAATAGTTGCTGCTACACTTACAAATAATAAAAAAACAAACCTTAGTAAGATACATATACATTCGGCAAGGAGAAAGCCAGTGATATAGTACAGGCCTCAATAATAAATAGCAGACAAAACATCATTAGCTGTAACATCAGAAAACAATCATTCTCAGTGTTTCCTGCTCTTCATTACATTCAGGCTCTAGTTTTCAGAATGATAAATATGGATGGATTCACATCATTACCTGCTTGTTCCTCATCAACATCTACAGGAATAATTGCTTGACTGTCAGCTGGAGTATCATTTCCGCTCTCAGCTACCACCTCTCCATCTTCTTGCACCATGTCTTCCATTTCATTCAAGGCTTGAACAAAAATACACACAGAGTAAAAACTAAAAAACACATCTAAAATCACAATGGCAGGAAAACTGGCAGCCCTAAGGATTGAATAGCCCTGTTGATTACTAGGCCTACTCTGGAAGAACAGCATGTAACTGTTTTTCACTGTAGAGACATTAACAAGAAGTGTCCAATTATTCAATAGAAGAGGAAACACAGATGGGAAAGGATCACTTGGTGGAAAAAGTCCATCACCATAAGATGAAAGCAGGGAAAAAGGAACACAACTGAGAAAAGAAAGCACCATGTTCATCTCTGAAGATATTACTAAGGATGGCTATATGATTTCTCTCCCTCTAAGCTATTTGCTTAGGGATGGTGAAAGCCAGCTAAGCCAGGATATATTGGGCAAGGAAGCTCAAAGTGTACCTTTCATTTCCTTCTTTCTAGAGACTATGGTATCATTTATTGGCTAATGTATGGCAAGAATGATTAACAAACACACTACGTACATTTCTAACAGTGTAATTTAAAGGCTTTATGTGTATCAGTCTTCACTATAGTTATTAGTGGCTATCAGTAATATAGTTATCAGTGGCTATATTATTCCAGAGGATAAGTTCAGTAAACAACTTCATACTGATAAGCTTCAGTCAGTTTACTGCATCTTCTTAAGATAAAATAATGGTCACTTTTGCAAAAGACAGTGAATAAAATAATTCCCAGCTTTACCAGCTTTTTACAAGATTAAATCCAATCCCTGAAGTGAATATTCAAGGCACTCAATCCAGTACCTTCTTACTTCCCAAACATCTTTGACTGAGCTCAGTTTGAGTCAGGACAATATCAGCACTACCTTTTATATTTACTAGCTAGGCCATAATTCAGAGGGCAGCAGAGACTGTGTCTACCTTGTTCACTACTATAACCCCAGTGCCTAGGCATGCTCAGTAACTATTTGCTGTGAAATAAGCAAACCACCTGAGAAAACCAACAAAGGAAAAACAAGATCTTGCTCCTAAAAGAACTAAAGAATCTACTTAAAGAGACAAGACAAACTCATAAATTAACAAAAAAACAAAGAAAAATATGATTGAGCCCAAAAGACACCAAACAAATGTCACGGAAATACACAATAGTAAGGTTTGAGATTCCACGGAGACAGTGAAATTTCCTTTGGTCTTAGACATATACAAGAACACATTCCCCTGTATATTTAGTCTCCCACTTCACATTTTTGCCCAGCTCTAGCCTGCAATGCCTACATTTCATATAGAGCCAAATGAGGACCAACCTTTCCTAGAAACCTTCCGTGATAAAAGCCAATATATTTGCTTCTCTCATTCAATTCTGATGAATAGTATAAATAGCAGCTAATAATTAATATGTACATATTCTATCCCAAGATCTATGCTAAATGCTTTTATATATATTATTTATTTTGCACAATCTTATGAGGATGTTATTAATAGTCTCATTTTTGCAACTGAGGAAATGGAGGCTTACGGGTGCTAACGACTTGCTAGGATTTAAATTGAGGTGTTTCAGAGCCAACTAGACCACAGGAACTATGCATAAATGGACAATTTATAAGAGAATGCACATAATCTGCTAGAGATGTCAGACACTTAGAATAAGATCAGAATATACTTCCTAAGTGCTAGAAGTGTCCAAAAGTACAAGGGGAACATAGACCAAAAGAAAAAAAAAAAAAGAGCAACTAATTCTCTTGTTGCATCAGAGAGAGAAGGGTTCACTAATATGAGGTGATATTTCAAATACTTCCATACCAGGAAGCATCCTACATTTTTTAGAATAGTAGTTCAGTGATAAAAAGAACAGGTGTTTGTGTTATGATAAAGGTGGAAAGAGATACCAAGGCTGAAAAAGTAGCCTGGGCCCCAGATTGTGAAAAGTTTGGAAAGCCTTGCTAAAAATTGTTTTCTGTAGGCAGAGGAGAACCCCTAGAGGTTTTTATGCAGGAAATGGCACAAACATTCATTTGTCTGTGTGATAAGGTTTTCCAAAACTGCTGAGCAATTCCTTTTTACTTGCCAGAATAACCAGTGGAAATGCTTAACATAATACTCAAAAGTTTTCAATTTCTTTCATTGCATTCATTTGAATATTCATTGAGCACCTACTACAATGTGTTAACTGTCCCTAAGTGCTGAGAAACAGTACTGTTATTCAAGAGCTCTACTCTCATGGCTTTCTCTAGATGGGGTAGGGAAAAAATTTTTAAATAAAGTCATAATACAAATATCAGATAGTGTCTTACGTAACAAAATTAAAAGAGCATGATGTGATAGAGAATAAACTGGCAGCTACTTAAGATCAGGTGGTAAGGAAAGACATCTCTGAGAATAACATTTAAACGAGGACCTAGAAGTCAAGAAGAAGCCAGCTACGAAAAGATGGAGGGAGAGCATTCTAAGAAGTGGCAGCAGTTAGCACAATGGTAGGTGCCAACTGGCATGTTCAAGCATGGTGTGTGAGGTGGGGAGTAGCACTAGATGACAGGCCAGGCCAGATCATGCAGCACTTTGTGGCCCAATTCAGGAATACAGATTTTATTCTAAGGCATTGGGAAGCTCCTGAAAGGTTTTAAGGGATCAAGATAGTTTGAGGTTTATGTTTTAAAAAAACTGCCCTGGCTGCTCTAAGAACTAATTTTAGCTGGACAAGAGAGAAAGAAGGAAGCTGGGAAGCTCCTGAAAGGTTTTAAGGGATCAAGATAGTTTGAGGTTTATGTTTTAAAAAAAACTGCCCTGGCTGCTCTAAGAACTAATTTTAGCTGGACAAGAGAGAAAGAAGGAAGGCCAGTTTGAAAGCTATTAAAACATTTAGGTAAAAAGGTCTGGTACAATGGTGGTGCAATGAGAAAAGAGAGATACAGGCATACTGGAGAGATGTTTTAGAGACAGACAACAACACTTGTTAAAAGAACTCAATGTTGTGGAAAGCAGTAAAAAAAAAAAAAAGAAAAGAAAGGATAATATCTCAATTTTAGTCTCTGCTAATTAATTGGATGGTGGTGACCTTAGGCTAGTTAACATGAAAGTGATTCTTGGTTTTCATTTATTTTCTTTGTTTAACAATATTTTAACCTTAGGGCAATAAAACTTTTTTGCAATTTTACAGAAATTATGTAAGCTAACTTGTAATCAAATATCAATATTTACCAAATGTTTTGTTTAGCTGAAATGTTATTTTTGTTATAAAAAAAATCCTGTTACAAAACATAAGGCTTAATATTTGAGCTGTTTTTATAAATATATTAACTAATCTCTTTTATATAAAATCTGATTAGAAACTTATAACCTTCATTAAACACTGTAAAATAAAGGAATACTCACTGCCTTTTAACAAAATAATTTGTAGGAAACAATTTCTGGTATCAGAAATACTATTCAGTTGTTGACAAGTACCTGCCCAAAAGCATAAAATAAAATACATTTACTGGGATTTTTTTTTTTTTTTTTTCAGATTACAACTTGCCTTTAGGCTTCAAAAATAAAGACTTTCCAGAATCAGTGGCTCCTAAAGTTTAGACCCAGACCAACAGCATCAGCATCACCATGGTACTTGTGAGAAATGCAAATTATCTGGGCGCAGTCAGACATACTAACTCAAACTCTGAGAGAAAAGCTCAGCAATTGGTTTTAACAAGTTCTCCGGGTGATTCTTGTATTTTCAGTTAACCAGCCCACAATTAAGTACTCTAAATTATAAGACTTCTGAAAGTAGAAATCTAAGAAAGATAATATCCTTACCAAATTACACAATTTTAGTAAATTGATACAATAACTCTAAAAAAAATCCCATATTTTTGTTGAAGCTGTATATTATTTTAATAATAACATTCACCAGAAAACACGATAATTTATTACAATATTTTGTAACATAATCACTTAACTTTGGCTTTTAAAATTATACAATGTACTTCTCCTATGGATTGAATTGTGTCTCCCAAAAATTCATGTATTAATCCCCACTGTAAAAGTGTTGAGGATGGGAAATTCTATCATAGCAATTAAAAGGTAGGGCCTTTAAGAAGTGATTAGATTGTGAGGACCATTCATGGAGTAATAAGTTGATGGTTTAATGGGTGGTAATGGGGGTGTCGTTCCGATGGCTTTGTAAGGAAAGAGAGTGAGCAGGTTAGTTCTCTCTTGCTCAAGCCATGTGCCATGTGACACCACCCTCCATTGCCGTGAAGAGTCACCCCCCCACCAAGGCCCTCACCAGATGTGTTCCCTGGACTTTGGACTTTCCAGTCTCCAAAACTGTAAGGAACAAATTTTATTTCTTTATAAATTACCCAGTTTCAGGTATTTTGTTATAAACAACAGAGATGGACTAATACACTTCTTTAGAGTCAGTTACTTCATATGAACTAATGAAGTTAAATAAAATACAACAGAGCAATAAAGAGTGGCCCTGCTTCATTCTGGGGTTGGCCCAAAACCAAGTACAAGAGGCCCATACAGGAAAAGTTTTAACATTTTACATTAAGGAGAGTCAACATGTCAACAAATTTCAAATTAAAATAATTTTAAAATATTAAGCTTTCACCTAAAAAGTAAAGCCATCAATGTTGGTCATTTCAACTAACGTAATTCCAATATCCATTTTATTTTGAAGCATTGGACTTGTCTTCATTTGGATCAAAAAATCAGTCTTCCTACAGCTCCTTATTTTGTTAAAAAAATCTACCTGATGTGTATGTGTGTGTGCATACACGCAAATGTGTATGTAATAAAAAGTACAATTAAATATATTACCACCTAATAGAGACCAGTGAAACTAATGTTTTATACCAATCTTCATTTCTCTACAAATGCTGCCACTGCCTTTGATGTTCTTAGGCTTCCTCTTACTGAAGCTGTTTTAATTCTTTATATTGGCATTTATGGATTGCTTATTTTGCTTCTCAGATTTTAACAGTATCTGAATATACAGTACTTGACAACAGTCCTTCTAGGTAATTGCTAAGGCTGAATCCTTTCACAGTAATTATGGTTTCTTAATTCAAAATAGTTTTTCCTGTATCTTGACTACAGAAGTCTCTCATCTACTGAAACCACATTTGTAAATCAAATTTTAGGATTTAAGTTCCATTGTTCTCTCTTAAATCAAATACAGATACAAGTTAAGTCAAATATGTTCTTGAATGTATGTTTTGGTCCTTGCTGCTCCAACATGTGATTTCATGATGGAAGGCATGCTCCATTCTGTATTGTGAAGCCTATGGCCAGGTATTTTTCCAGTTGAGTCTATAATCTGTCCAGTACATCAACATCAACCACAATTGGGTTCAAGGGATTTGGGTAGTTCTGCACTGCAGCTGTTCTACCAGTTTCCCATAGACGGTCCAGTTTGTGTCCTCTGAAGTCCAGACCTTTATAGTGCCAGTCCTGTACAATGTATGATGGCACTTGGGACAATAAACCAAAGGGACAATATCTGACCTCATTCCTCCCTCTAAACCCTAGTATCTGCTGGCTCTGCACTTTTGTTTCTGTATTTCAGGGAGAGGGTATCAGGGGAGAGCTTTGTCTAAGAGTACTCGTGTGGAAATAAAAAAGTATGGAGCTAGATATAGCTGCAATTACTTCAAAAAATTAGAAAGGACAAAGCTAAAAATAAAGATTTGAAATTCAACAGCATATAGTTTGTACTAAAGCCATGAGACTGAATAAAAATGTGGAGAGAAAAAGAGAGATCAAGGACAAAAGGGAAATTGAGGAGACAGTGCAAGCAAAGAAAACTGAGTAGGCATGTCAAACAAATGAGGGAGGAGAACCAGGACAACAGTTTCAGAGATGCCAAGAGAAGTATCTCAAGAAGGTGGAGGTGGACAACAATGTCAAATGCTGCTGAGATGCCAAATAAGATGAAAATGGTGAACCGATTTGGTAAGACAGTCATCAGTGACTTTGCTAAGAGCCAAAGTGGAGAGATCTATAGAGAACATGTGAGGTGAGAAAGTGAAGACACACCTACAGACAATTCTTTGGTCAGGACATATTTGCTTAGAGTGACCCTAAAGGAAGTCATGCACTATACACAGTATGTTTTCATTACAAAAGCAGTTACATAATACCAGGGCACCCTATTTCTCATTAATTACTGTGTCCAAGAGAGCGGCAAAAGGGCTACAACAAAAAGATGGCTAGTAAAGATTCCTTTTCCATTTCTTACTGCTCAACAGAGAAACTGGAAAATTTGGTAAGGAAACAATCTCCATCCTCACTCATCAACAGAGGGGCAGATGGAGCCTATTAACATATGGGCTGACACACAGCAGGTGTTCAGTAAACATTAAAGAGTTGGACCTAAAATACAATAGGTCTTTATTAGCTCATGTACTTAATTTGCTAGATAGCTGTGAAGATAATGACTAAAAGTATGTGAAAGGTGCCAATGTCTAGCACATAGTTGGTATTCACTTTTTTTCAGTTCTAGAAACATACAAATTGGTTTCCACATTCATGCTAAAAGTATCTACCCATTGGTCAAGGAGATATTAAAAGATGATCCTTTGCCTAAATTCTAAAAGTTAAATCTCGGTTAAGTCAGGCCTCTAAGACTATCATTGTACCATAATCCCCACAGCATCTTGGTCTTTTCCATTCTGTAAATACCATTACAGATTTTGCAGACAAGGATAGCTTTGAAACAAGTAAGCAAACAGAAAAGTTTCACCTATCCCCTTACTTGCTTTGTCAAATAGTTACCTTCA
Source organism: Galeopterus variegatus (assembly GCF_000696425.1). Taxonomy (NCBI): domain Eukaryota; kingdom Metazoa; phylum Chordata; class Mammalia; order Dermoptera; family Cynocephalidae; genus Galeopterus; species Galeopterus variegatus. The sequence continues at coordinate 139,354 of NW_007729836.1, forward strand.
ATGTGGAAAGTGAGAAGTTGAAATAGGTGAAAAAGGAAACAGGATAAAGTCAGAGAAATATGAGGATACTTCAAAAAGTTTGTGGAAAAATGGAATTAAAAAATAACATGAATCTTTCCATGAACTTTATGAAGACCCCTCATATGATCCAAAGTAAAAGGCATTTCTATCTGGAGCTCACAAAAGATCTGGGTTACCGTCGGCTGCAAACTGCTGCTCTCCTGGCTGCAGGTCTTGTCGAAAGTCATTCTCCTCATCTGAGTCATCTGGGTGATGGTGATTGTTGTCGTGGATGTTGGCATTGTTATTCTGGGCATTATTATCATTTTCATTGTTGGAGTTCTGGTTGCTAACAAGGGCTGAGGAAACCCCAATTCCCGTGCCTGCACTCAGACCAACTCGAGCACAGCCCTAAGACAAAACCAAACCACATGTGTATTAATTTGGGTTAGAATAGAACACTTCATTTTTAATATTCCTTCATTTCATCTTTACATAAGAACTAATATTTACATAGCACTTTATTTATGAAGTGCTTTCACATACGCATAAAAGATCTCATTTAAGGCTCTCAAGACTTCAAGCAAAATAAAGTGTCACTAGCCTGATTTACAGATGATGAGGTACACAATGGGAAGAGATTTGCCCAACAGCACATGACCCGTGAGTGGTACAGCTGGGACTTGACACCCAGTATTCTGACCTCAAATCCTGAGCTTTCCCCTTTATACTGCACTGCTTCAACAGTGGGAATGTAACGGTTAATAACTGACAAGAGAGAACATAATTAGTTGATTAATTACATTTTTATTACTGTGAGAGTATAGAGTTGTATCTGTTAAGTAGTTTTAAAATAACATTTTGTACAACTGGGCAACCTCAGATTTCCCAGGATATACAATTAATAGAAAAGATAGCAGCAAAGTAAAACATTCCCCAAATAAATTCCTAATCCTTATTTGTACTTGGGCTCTTGATTAGAGATTTAATTTACCAACTAATTACTCTGAGTAATAATTTCTGTCTTAGCTCAAAATTCCAGCCTCACCCATACCTTACCTTCAGTTTACAGAACTGGTGGAAATAGCTTCCACTATTTCCTCTCCCTTCCCTGGACACCCCTCAATACCCATTTAGAAGAACAGGAGGCCATCTATAATTACAACCTCTATGCCTTCACCGAGACTGGCAGTAAAAAAATCCAACTATACCACTGTAAAGGCATATTATTAAAAAAAAAAAAAAAAGAAAAAAGTTACAGTTTCGTTTCCTTCCTTGAGTATCAAAATAAATAGACAAAAACTCTCAAATGTGACTTGCCTTGGGTGGTTCACGAAACATCTGGTCCAGTGAAATAAACTCCAAGCTGGGCAACAATTCAATAAACTGGCCAAAGGAATCCAGCTTCAAAGCATGACACCGCACGAGGTTGATATCAACCAATCGAGTCCATCTTGAGTGGTCTGTTGAAGAAATAACATCACAGAGAGAATTTAACACTTTCCCCACTACTGATGAATTTTGCTATCAGTCACAAAGACTTTCAATTCCTTTTTCTTTAACTTTTCCCTTATTTCATGATTTCTAAAACTTGATGACTCTAAACTATGATGTTTCTGTACCTAATTTCATGGTGAGAACTAAATGGCCTGGGAAACATTAACCTGGAACCAAGTCAACCCTGATTTAAATGTTATCCACTCAACAACCTACATGACTTTTCAGCAATAGAACACTGGATAAAGAAATTATGGCGCATTCACTTAATAGAATATTATGCAGCTATTTCAAAAGAATGAAGGAGAGCAGAATATGCTTGCTGATATGAAAAGCTCTCCAAAATATCCTTAGTGCATAAAACAAGCTACAGGACAGTGTATAGATACTAATATAAATAGTTTTTAAAAGCTATACATATACAGGCTGCAATATGCACAAAATAATTTGTCCAGAAGAACATACAAGAAACTGTTGATGATGGTTACCTTTGAGAAGAGGAGACTTTCATTTTGTACCTTTCTTACTGTTTGAAATTTACCAAGTGCATGTATTATTTTTACATTTTTAAATGTTAACAGGAGTTCTGAGTGATGGGATTATAGGCCATTTTTGTTTTCTTCTTTATACTCTTCTGTATTTAAGAAAACAAACAAACCAAAAACCCAATAAATGTTATTTTTTAAAGTGATCTATGCCTGCTACATCCTAAAGTTCATATTTCTCAAAAACTTCTTGGTTCATCTGGGCCAGGGACAGAATTTAACTTCTGGTAGGTAAGACATGTCCATTCTAATGAATAATCTCAGTAGAAGCCTCTGAGCCCTACCAGAGGACTACAGAGTGGCTTTTCAAGGAGATAAAGAGCCCTGTGAGGTGACTCAGCAGAAGAGACTGTTCAGTGAGGGGCTTTGTTTGGTTAGAGTGGATGTCACAAGGAAAACTTTCTCCAGCTCTGAATTTATTTAAAGATTTGTGAATTTAGGCATCTCAGATGGGCCTCTCTGAGAGAGGAAAATGAGCTCCTCCCATAAGGAAAAATACCAAGTGCTAAAGTCATACTTCTACATATAGGAGATTTGGAGGGAAGGTCTGAAATAGACTAGGATGTCCAGTCAATAGAAAATTTCATCACCTCAGATTATGTTTAATATGTCCCCTAATTAAAGATTTTAGATATACACACCTTTGTACTCTCAGATGATGTGCCATTTTGAAGGTAATTTGGGGAAAACAACTATAACATCCTAGGTCCTAGATAACAGCTAACCTTAATTTTATGTGCCTGACCCAAAGAAGTACACATAAAGATCAGGGTGCTTGAATCCATAACCTGGACAGTGCAAATTTCTAGGCAGAGAAGTTCAAGAGTTCGAACAGGCTTTGAATATACTTCCAACTCAGTTATTGAAAGCTCCCAAAACTTGTATGCATAATCCATATAAATTATCTACAATTTTCATAGGGAATGCAATCATATCAAACAAAGAAAATGAAGACACTTATATGATTTCAATATCAATAAAATACAGCTCTATTTTTAAGTCTACTGTACCTGAGATCCAATTGTATGGGTTATGTAGATGAGGGCAATTGTAAATGGCCAGATATTTGATACAGGAAAAAACTTCATTAACTGCCTTCATCCCTATATCGGTGATGATACCAGGATTTTCTACCACATCAGCTAAACCATACTTCACAAGGTCTGCATTAGCCATTCTGCCTAGAAAGAGAAATTAATTTCAAAGAAAGTCAAATTCTTAAGTGTCATAGAATGTTCCCAATTTTTATCTTAGCATCCAGTATGATCAGTCTCTATGATCATTTTGTGTCATCTGTTCATCATCAGGTTCAGAATCAGGTATAATTTTAGGTTAGGTATTCTGTATGTATGGTAGCACTTCCTGTGCAAAATAAGAATTTATATTGAAATCCAAGAAATAGCTAGTAGAAAAAAATTATTATCAATTTTTTAGAAAAGGAAAAGAGAAAGCAAAAATTCAAAGCATAACTGAAGGATATATGGGATATATCGTATTGGTGTATACCACAGTGAAGTTTTAGTTTTATGCTTTAAAAAAGAAAATAAAATCTTAAAATGCAACTCCCTTACCCTATAAGGATCACGTTTTGAGGTCTGGTGAGGACATGTGTAGAGAAGGATAAACTCTGAAAATTCAAGATTCACTTTTAAACCCCATGGTATTGGATAGTAAATATCACCTACCCCCTGAAAGTGGACTTCCATCTCAAACACTCACCACTGGGCATTAGTGCCTACTGTCTGGTCATGAACTAGGCTAGGTGGGTATAAGCAAAAGAGAATCCTCAATCCTAGATTATGCCACTGGGAATCACATCTCTTCCCTTGTCTCCTATCATCATTTCTCCCATCTGCCTGGCCCTCATTCTCTAAGCATTCCAGATGACTAAGAGAGCTCCTTGAAGAAAAAAAGGACGGTGTTTAGTTAGTTCACAGCTACATCTTTAGTGTCCAGCATAGTGCTGGGGATACAAGAGCTGAATAAATGTCACTCACAGTCCTTGCAGTCAACTGACACGCAGTACAAAGAAAACACTGTCACTCTGGTGAAGCTACTCCAAACATTACAGAGATTTATACCTTTGGTTCAGAACACATTTAAAACAATCAATCTACAGAAAATCCTTGAACAACGCGAGTTTGAAGTGCACAGTTTCACTTATACACAAATTTTTTTCAGCAAAATTGGAAAATTTTTGGTTAGGTATGTCATGAATGCATTACATACCTACTCAAACAGTTAAGCAGCTTACCTAACAGTAGGCTTAGCAAACTACTAGTAGTTAATTACTTAACTATTACTTAAGTAAGGACAAGTGTACCATGTGCTCAAGTAGTGTTACATGCAGATATTGCACAGGGGGAGGAGGTGGTTGGGGGGCTGGCACCCCTAACCTCTGTGTTGTTTAAGGATCAGCTGTACTCCAAATTCTTCCAGTCTTGCTTTCCATGGTCTCTCTCCTAGTCCCCATTTTTGGTATTTACTGGCATTTCTTGCAGATTTTACCTTAACCTATCCTTTACAATTGAGCTAAGCTATTTTCTTTAGCCTCCTGACAAGGACATTTTTCCTGCCCTTTGGACTCAAAATGACACTTGCCTTTTTCCTTAAGATAAATCTTAAATTGACTATTCCCTAGGTACTGTTTGCATAAATGCTGCAGCCTAACATGACAAATTCAAGTCTTACATTCAGTCTTTTGAGATTACCACCCTGTTCCTGTTCTTTGGATTTCCTGCTCACCACACTCCTTCAAAACCCTGATATCACCTGGGATCCATTTTTGTTTCTATTCTTCCTTCAGACCACAGATAGGCTAAAAGTAAGAACTACCATTTACTGGAAACTTCCTAAGTGTCACAGATTGTTATAAATGTATATATCATTTTTTTCACTGATTCCTCATATCTACCTAGGAGAAAAGTAGGAAATGGTCTTATTTCCATTGAAAAAATGAGAAAGACTTAAAAAGTAACTTGCTGAGGTTCCATGACTAATTACAAGCAGGCCTTAATACCATCTCTCTTCAAAACTCGAGGACTAAAAACTATTCTATACTGTTTCTAAGGTTTTTACCAAGTTTTCCATCCCTATCACCTTTATATGAAGATCTGAGATCCTAAATCCACGTAAACAAAGAACCCCACTCTAAGTATTCATCTTTGGGTCACTGAGTTCCTCACACACATTATCAGTATCTTAACCCGTGTCAGTCACTCATTTATCCCAGTCACTTTTCTTTATTCCTAATACAGAGCATCTGCATTTCAGCACATCCATTTCCCCAAGCTGGTACTGTCACTCTTACCATAAGTTTAGGGGACAAAGACGGTGCTTCTATTTATCTATTCTGCCAAACCCTCTGTAACAAAAAAGTGACTCAAATTTTACCAGAGGTCACCCCACCTCCAGGAGAGATGTTGCAAATCTAAATTACTGAGAAGGGAGAGACTAAGTGAAAGAGTATGAATGAGAAGTGATCTCTCATTTCTCTCAACATGGTCTGTTAGAGGCATTTGGCATCTACTCTGAAACAAAGAATTGTAGGCAGTCTTTGGAGGAACAGAGAAAAGTACACATGCAAGAGAAAGGATTGACTGCAGTGAACAAGGAGAGAATGGATTATAAAAAGGTCAAAACTAAGAGACTATTAAATATGAAAGAGACTTAAAGAAGTTGTGTTGAAAAGTATGAGATAATGGTAGTCAAGAAGATAAAGTGTTTTTATGCTGTTGAAACTGTGTATTGATCTATGTTCTAGTAGGATACAAAAAAAAAAGAAAAAAAAAAGAAAGAAAAAAGGAAAATGTGTGTTGAGGGGAGAGAAACACAACAGGAAAATCTGTGTATTGATCTATGTTCTAGTAGGATACAAAAAAAAAAAAGAAAAAAAAAAAGAAAGAAAAAAGGAAAATGTGTGTTGAGGGGAGAGAAACACAACAGGAAAATAATTGGTTATAAAGACAACTCTCGAAGACAATCCTTGGGTAAACCTAAATGTGTTCATCATGAAGATATAAAATTTTTCAAGTTTTAAGTTTTGGAAAAAACAGAAAACAAAACTATAGAAATAACATCAATTTCCAGGCGAATAATTTTAAGTTACTACATGGATATTGTAGAAACACAAAGAATGTTAGCAACCTCATTCAGTAAAGCTTAATATCAGATACATGAATTTTATATGAAATTACTATACTAGTTTAGCTTAAAGCTATTTGGAGAAAAGCTGATCTTTTCCCAGCTATACAGATTTAAGGTGATTCCTATATTAAATTGGCTAGAAAGGGATAATTTGACTTTTAAAAATAATCCTTCACCTGAGAACTTCAACAATGAAAAAGTAAAAACAAAAACAAACAATCAAAAAAAACCCCACACAACTATTATTGTGATATATATTAGAAATGAAAAACTGTCAGTGTTTTTTGACCTGGACTGTGCTGATCAAAGGAATTAAGCCTTCTTATTTCCTCTACAATGCAAGTTAGATCCAAAGGAAAAAAGATGCCATCTGGGATGATAGTGAGAGTTCAAGAAAAACTTGTTGTAAGTCACATGGGAAAGAAACTAATTCTTAAAAAATAAAAAACATGTTGGTGATGAAAATTTTCTGGCATGTCTTACTAATGCCATATGAAAAAGTCTGAATAAAGAATTGACATGCATTCAAACCCAAAGGAATGAGTTTCCAGTTGTAAATGAATTCTACAAAACGCTGTGAACAAGCCTTCCAACAGCGATCACCGTTAAATGAATACTGACCATTATGTGCTCACACTATCTGGAAAATCCAGAACCCTCAGCGGGCTTATTATGGAAATGAAGAACATGGGCAGAGAATGGGACCTCATGTGAGAGGACAATCAAAAGCTTCAAGAATTGTGGCAGATCAAATTCAACAAATGGAACCAAGGATGACATTCTGTGAAAAAAAAAATGAAGGAGAATGGAAAAGAAAATTGGGCAGTAAAGTGGAGGCAATATCAAATGTAGGTAAGGATCTTTCTTTTTTTGTGCTGTTAGTCACTATATTTTCTATAATACGCTAAAATTAGAAGTAGTATGAAAAAAAAATCACTGACATTTCTAATTTAAAAGTTTCTTTTTCAAGAAGCAGGAGCACCTAAGATTCTAAGTTGTCTTATATTCAAGAAAACGTGAAACATCCCAATTTGGACTTCAGTTTGTCAAGTAAGTTCCCTATAGCAATTCTAGGGGATAAAATGGGATAAATCTTACTCTGCAGCAAAAACTCATCTACATATCCCAGATGAAGGGTTTCAAACTGAGGGAACTCCAACTCTGCCATCTTTAGGGCAGAAAAGACACCATCTTTGGTTAGGGAAGGCTGGATCCGAACTTCATGTAACCTATGAATAAAGAGATACAACATATCAGAGTAAAATGAAAGCCATCGGAATCAAAGATTCCTCCTAATGTAAGGCTTTGAAAGGAATTTATAATTTTACTGGTGTCACAGATGTGAACAACTTTTCCCTCCTCCATTGAAAAATATCAAGGATGTTTCCTTCAAAGGAGTATTTCAAAAGTGTAGGCACATCTTAGGCAGTGCAATGAAGCTAAATAACAGTGAAAATCTTATATCCTTTCAAGTGCCTTCCTAAATCTGATTGAGTCAAGATGAATTTCTTTAACATCTTTATGCTAGCTGTTAATATCCCATTTTAACAAAGAGTATAGTTTTATGGTAGGTTACAATACCTACTTACTTAAACTTAGAAACACTGTTTTGTTTTATTTTACTTATATTCCTAATATTCTACTGATGGAAAGTAAGAGGTTTGTTTTTGAGTAAACTGAAAATATGGTTAATTCAATTTAAATAAAATATAAAAATAAAATTAGAGGTAGACCTCTGACATGTAAGAGATAATAAATGTGGCATAAAGTGATATGAACATGTGGTTAAAAAATATAAAGCTGTTACAAGGTCATATTTTGGAAAAGCCAATTTACAACACTGATTTCTGAATAGTAATTATTACTAATGAACTAAAACAATTCAGAAAATCATCCAGAGACTGAGACAATAGTTCTTAAGAGAGCTACGAACACCAGAACTTCAATGCTGACTTCTGTTGGACTCTCTGGCACTTCCACATAGTCTACTGCTTTTCTCTGATATGAGACCACACCCTTCCAGAGTTTACTGGGTCTGGAGTGTAGCTCAACTGGTCACCAGTTATAAAATTAAGACTTATATTACGTAATACCCATCTGCTATTTAACTTACTGGGTCTGGAGTGTAGTAGCTCAACTGGTCACCAGTTATAAAATTAAGACTTATATTACGTAATACCCATCTGCTATTTTACTGGGTCTGGAGTGTAGCTCAACTGGTCACCAGTTATAAAATTAAGACTTATATTACGTAATACCCATCTGCTATTTAAACAACTCCTTTGTATTTTAAATCTGAATAAGGCATGATCAAACTTCATACAAACATACATATGTATTCCCCCAAATTTTTGTAAAACAGAAAAAGACATGATTCTAAGACAAAGGACACAATGTGAATAGGAAACATACCTACGGGCAGCAGTGATGATGAGGTAACCAAGATCTACTTCAAGAGCATTTTTGCAAGCTCCCAAAACAATAGTGTGCAAATTTCTAAAACCACCTAATTAAAAAAGAAAAGGAACAAAAACAAGGATTTCTTTTAATCACAGCACTTTTAATAAAGCAGTTATACAAGGCTTAGATAATTATTATTTGTTTTAAAGTAAACTTGTTTTGTTTTTGCATTCAAATTAATATCTCGAGATGAATTATCACTACTAGACATCTCCTAAGAACATATAAAAACTGAAAAGACGCTCTGATGGCATCTGAAAACTACTCCAAGATTGAGACTATTAAGTGTCTGGCATATTTTACTAAACATTTTGCTTATGAGATTCATACACATAGTTGTGTATAGTTGTAGTCTGTTCATTCTTATTGCTGCATAGTATTATACTTCATGAATATGCCACATTTTAATTACCCATTCTATTGATGATAGGCATTTCGGTTGCTTCCAGTTTGCGTCTATTAGGAATAGTGCTTTTATGAACAATCTTGAATGTGACTTATGGTGAATATGTGTATGGGTTTCTGTTGGGTTTAAACCAGGAATGCAACTGTTGTTACATGTATGGTCAACTTTAGTAGATACTGCCAAACACTATTTCAAAGTGGTTATATCAATTTATACTCTCACCAGCAGTGTATGAAAGGCCCTGTTGCTTCACATCCTAGCCAACATTATTGTATATTTTTTTAATAGTAATATGTGGGCTTAGTCATTTTTGTGCTGTGTATTACATTGCTTTAATTTGCATTTCACTAATTAGTGGAAATTTATCATTTTTTTTCACATGTTTACTGGCCATATAGATAGCTTCTTGTGTGAAGTCTCTTCTATTTAAGTCTTTTCCTATTTTTTCTATTGGGTTGTCTGCCTTTTTCTTATTAATTTTAGGAGTTCTTTACATATTCTCAGTACAAGTCCTTTACCTGATATCTGTATTGCAAATAGTTTCTCTCACTCTGTAGCTTGGCTTTTTACTCTCTTAATCATGCCTTTTAATGAATAAAAAAATCTTAATTTTAATTTAGACCAGTTTATCTTTTTTTTTCTCTATGGTCAGTGCTTTTCAGTGCTCTGTTTAAAAAATCTTTGACCCAGGGTCAACGAAACATTCTCCTAAGTTTTCTTTTAAAAACTTAATTTTTCAATTTGGATCTATTGTATCAGCTATTCTGACTGAGTAAAACAAGGCAGGTGATCCTTAAATACTGATTAGAGAAGAAAGTCTCTGTTTCTCTTTTGGGACCGTTGTACAAACTCTTAGCTTTTGGCACCCTCTCCAGGTCTTCTCTCTAGTGAATAGACCCACTGTGGCCTTCTTTTCCCTTTTGACTTTTATCCTGTTAGCTATAGCCACAAATAAAAATAATGCTGTTGGTCATTAGGAAGCCTATTCCATCCCCTTGACTCAATGTAACGAAGTATGCTTACACTAGACATGATTAACTAAAAAAAGTCTGAAAATGTATTATTGATTACTCTTCATTATATTTTAACAGTATTAACTACAATGTGTATTTGTTACCAATGGTACTTGATGACTTTCCATTTTATTTTAGATAACAATAGTTAGATTTTCAGTTTTTAACTATTAATTATCTGCCTGGCTAAATCTCTCTGTATTTTTTGCAATGAGGAGAAGATTAACATAGAGCACATTCTGTTACTTATTATTTATCTACAGTTAAGAGATCTAAAGAATGATCTTTTATAAGCCATCATCTGATAGGGATGGATCTAATATTCAAGTGATGAACACGAAAGCATTTTATATACTATAACGTATTAAACAAATGTTAGATATTAACATTATTAATGCTTAAGTTCTTTTGAAAGCCTAGGGTGTCCAAGTCATATCTCTTATCACCAACAGACACTAAAAATCCCTGCTAACATTTTTAAGAAAGATTCCAAATATAATAAGAGGTATTATTAATAAGTAATAACAAGCCAGAAAACATGCCTTATCACTTTACTATTTATTTTGAGATGGTTAAACATGTATAAAAAGGAAATGAATACTAACCTATGCTCATGGTTACTTATTCTTCATCAAATATACCAAAAAGAAAGTGCAATTACTAACAAGCTTTTTCTTTTGAAAAGATTCATAAGAGAAGCTAAATTAAAGCTTAACAAATTTTTAAAATTGATTTTTAAAATATTTAGCAACTAAAAAAAATGAATACCTGATCTCCAACTGTCTTCAACTACATGTTGGATAAGACCTCCAAGGAAAGGAACTCGAACCATTTCCAAGTGTTCCAAGTTTCGTGCAGAGGCTAAGCCTGTCACTAAAGGGACATATTTCAAGGAATTTGTGGGTCCTGGAAAAACAAAAAATCTTCAATGGAACAATGGAAATGGCCTTAAAGATGTATTTTCAAATAAGCAACTGAAATGAATAATTTTTAAGTTCTAAGTTTTAAATAACAGCCAAATGGTTGGCTATCTGCAGTCTATAATTCTTGTTACAAATGAAAGTGTTTGTTAGCCTCTTAACTATATACTTATTCAGCATAAGGATTTTTCAGTAACACTGGAGAGGTATGTAGTGTCTTTTTATAAATTCCCTGAAGTCTCTCAATAGTTTTGAGCTCAAAATAAGTAAGAGGAAAAAGTCAATATGAAAATTTGATCCTTTACTCAAATAAATAGCTCAATCATTTAAACATCTATGTGACTGGCACTGTATTAGAAATTATGGAAGATCAGAAAAGATATTGTCCTGTCCATCAAAGAGCCTGCAATTGACACAGAGATAGAGCATGAATAATTACAAAATAATAAAATGGCAGAATGCATCAAGTACATAAAGATCTGTTGTACTCCATAAAAAAGAAAAAAAAGAAAGAGAAAAGGAAGATAAGTTGGAAAAAGTAGAATGTGAAGAATGAACATAAGTAAAGAAGAGGATGGAAGTATGTATCTCAGGATAAGGAAACAATAATATAGCATAAGGGTAGACACTGAGATAAAAGCCCTGGTTATTATAAACCCCAAAGCAGAGTAGTTCCCACTTGATGTTCTAGGACAACAGGGACACACTGAAGGTTTCTGTTCAGAACAGTAATATCATAAAAAAGGTTTCTGCTCAGAATAGTAATATCATAAAAGCAATGTTTCAGGTAGATTAGGTCAGATGACTGTTTACATGCAGGATGATTAGGAGACCAGGGACAAATACAGTAGACTGAAATCTATTAACACAATCTTATGAAAAGTAAAAAGTACCTATAAGAAATATGTAGAGATATTATGACTTTTTCTGTTCTTTTTGCTTTTTTGTTTGTTTGTTTTTTGCCCTTTTCTTTGCTAAGGTCAAACACAAATCACGTTTCTAATGTCTTTAATACAAAAAGTGCATTTATCTTCACAAGACGAATAAGTTACAAAACATAAACAGTAATAAATAATACAATTTTATTTACAAATCTAGCCACGGAGTTTGCTTTAGGACATTTTTAGAATAGCTTATGTTCAATTCCACCATAATTGTGTGCCATTACCTGCACAGTTCCTCATGACGAAAGTTCTTAGGCTGATGCAAAGAAAATCTTTAAATGGTTGTGGCTTTGTGAGTCTCACCCACTTCATATAAAGGTGCCTTAGCATTGGGATACAAGGAATTTCAGGAACATTCACCCCTAAAACACAAATACAAAAAAAGAACAAACAGGAAATGAAAAAGACTCTGTATTCTGTTCATTAGTCTATTTTTCAAATTGACAATTTATCTTTCAAGGAAATTCTTATTAGGACAAATTACAACAATTAAAATCTATTAAGTTTGGCTTTTTTTAAAACAGGTTTGTAAAGAACAATTTATGCAAACCATAAACAGACTACTTTGTTAATTTTTTTGAAAAGGCATATGGGAAGATGGCAATTTAAAAAGTATTTCTACATTTTATACTCATATGTCTGTCTCATAACCCTACAAATCTTCTAGGAAGCACTTGTCCAGAAGATGTAAAATGAGAATAGGTTACTGTAGGCAAAATCGTTAAGATGCAGAAGGAATAACAAATTTACTATTTGTCTACCAATGCCACTGCCCCACCAGTTGGAAGACTATTTCTCAACACAAAGTCAGGCTAGCTGGGTTTAAATACCATGATTTCTAGAAGATATCCAGAGAAAGAACTTGAAAAGTTGTTTCCACAAATATATGAATCTTAAGGATTTGTAAGTATGTGGTAGAAGCCAGGCAGCATGGCTCTGAAAAAGTGAGAAATCTGACCGTCATTAGTGTAATACTTCATATTGATAAAAGTATTTTATGCCTTCAATCCACGAGTGGCTTAACGCTAGGAATCATATACAGAGGACCATGTCTAAAGGAAGGGAAGGGAGTGCAGAATGGGGGGAAAACTCAGGAGATGTAGAAGAAAGAAGACAGATAACTTGTAAATTCTAAATGGAAGGAATCCATTTCAGAAACTTCCCCAAGAGTCTAAAAACCATACACTAGAGAAACCCAAGGATCCAGGGTAATGGCATTTAACAAACAGTAGTTGGCAAAACCAGTTTAATGTGACTTTTGAACTTCAGACAGTAGAAGTCCTGCTAGCAAGAGTAAGTACAGAAAGCAAAATTGGAATACTTGAATAGTTGGTTCCTTAAAAGCTAAATTCTGAAGAATGCTCCTACTGTAACTTACAAGGATTACTCCATAACCTGGTCCTCTCAAAATAGCAGTTAACTTTAGCTTGAACTATGCACACACACTATATGGCAACAGATGGGAAGTAAAATTAGGTATGAGATCAAAGGAAGAATAACAGAGGAAGTAGGCACAGATTGAGATGTAAGATGCAGAATTCACAAAAGTTAGTTTAGCATCTACCCTGATGATGGCAGTACTCGTACTGACTAGGAAACCCAAGGTAGCAAGGATGGGACAGATATAGTGAAGATAGTATAACCTATGTCCAATCCACATTTTGCCTCAGACTCACTCTATAAACAAAGGGCACAAATTACCCATCCCCCAACCATGTGCATATTCATTAATTTACTATACACCTTTGTATTGCCAACATACTGTGTTAACTGTTGAATAAATCACAAGAATTAATGCATTTCAATAAAACTTAAAAAGTACTTGTACTTGAAATGAACTGTGAAAGATATAAAGACATAAAAAGTATTTGACCTTAAGGAGCTTATATTATAAACTTCAGATGTTACAGAATCTCTCTAACATCTAAAAATCTGATTTTAACTAGAGATCCAAGTTCCTAATCAGAATCCCTCCCTGATCTTATAAATGAAGGGTTGCAAGAGATCTTACTCTTCCTTGGTAATTGTACATATAAGTCTTATTTAAGACTTGCCCCTTATCATCCCTGCTATCTCCTACACCACCTAACCCAAGTTTCGGAAATTTCCAGTTCTCCAGATCACCCCCCCGTACCAGGCATAATGTTTGAAACATAGCACATACTCAATAAGCATATATTGAATAAAACATTAAATAAGTAAAGGTCAGACTATATTTACAGGGGTTCTGCAAAATTTCTTTCAGCAGTTTAAGCCAAGGATAAAGATTTGAGAAAATAACTGTCGTTATCATTTACTTAGGTTGAAATTACTGGGATATAATTTCAAAGCATAGTTAGATGAAGAATGCATATAAGGTGCTTTTGGAAAAAGACTACCCCACCCCATATTTCAGGTTAAAAGATAAAAGGCAGAGTTTTCTTTTGGCTCTGGGTTGAAGAACATGGGAATATTTTGCTTGGCAAAGATACAGATAAACTAAAAACTCTCTAGAATTTTGATTTGAGATGTTCTAAAGCTGAGCTACATAATAAAGCAGCCACTATCTACATATGGCTATTTAAGTTTAAATAAATTAAAATAGAATAAAAAACTCAGCTCCTAAGTTTCACTAGCCACAATGTATACCACATGAGATAGTATAAACATAGGACGTTTTCATCATCTCAAAAAGTTATATTGGAAAGCTCTCCTCTAGAGGGTAGAACTAGGATCAAAAGGTGAATATAAAGTCTTTAAAGAATAAGGGTGGCAGTCTGGCTCAATAAAGAAAAAAAAAGCTTGCAAAACTCTTCAAACTGTCTTCAAACAGGGCACAGATTAGATTACCTGTGAAGCAATATTTCTCTCCTGAGGGATCTTTAACGGGAAATCTGAATTTTTTTTTTTTTTTCGTGTCCGGCAACGGATCACAACCCTCAGTGTCGTGCCCGTACCGGACCGGGACCGGCAACGGGATCGCAACCCTCGGTGTTGCGCCCGCACCTCGCTCAGCCAGTGAGTGGGAACCGGTCTGTATGTGGGATCCGACCCCTCAGCGGGAGCGCTGCCACGCTCCCAAGCGGTGCACTGTAGCAGTGCACCACCGGGCCGGCCCGAAATCTGAATTTTTTTTTTTTTTTCGTGTCCGGCAACGGATCACAACCCTCAGTGTCGTGCCCGTACCGGACCGGGACCGGCAACGGGATCGCAACCCTCGGTGTTGCGCCCGCACCTCGCTCAGCCAGTGAGTGGGAACCGGTCTGTATGTGGGATCCGAACCCTCAGCGGGAGCGCTGCCACGCTCCCAAGCGGTGCACTGTAGCAGTGCACCACCGGGCCGGCCCGAAATCTGAATTTTTATACAAACTTTACAAACATTTCTTTTGCCACCATCAATCAGCAAAGTCATCTCTAAAATTCTCATTATTCCCTTTCAGTGAATATTCGGTTACATGGCATTTCAAGGAGTTACAAGTGACCCAGAAAAGATGTACTCACCAACTAAATGTAAAGTTTGAATTTTGGCTCCTATAGGAATTTTCAGTTTATTTTCAGGAGGAATTGGAAATGCTCCATTTCGATTACGAAATTTCCCCAAAATATGAACATGTGGCATATATGTCCAAATGGATTCTACCAACTCCAAATGAGAAGTTTCCACACCCTAGAAAATCACGTCAAAGAAAGCATAAAAAAAGCTTTTAATTTAGCATCCAAAGCTTCTATTTCTGTACTGTAAGATGCTCCGTAAGATGCTAAGTATGCAATGGAACTTAAAAAAAAAAGTTTGTTTAGGATGAAATTTGTATGTTCTATCATCCTTTTGCATGTTCTATCATTCTTTGGCCTATTATTTCATCAATCAGGTGATGTCAAAATGTTCAGCCAAGTACACTCACCACTAAGTTTGGGCATGCTTGCAAAGCTTCTAGTACTCCTGGAATGCTAAAAGCCTCATGGCCCCTTACTCTTCGCCTCTCAAGGTATCGAGGATGAAGGCCATATAGCTGCTCAACGTCCGGCATCTTCTTCAACAGTGTTAGAAAACTGGAATCTGTGAAGCCTGAGAAGTCAGATGTATTTAGAGCCAAATTCATCTTTCTGCTCATTAAAATTTACTAGGCACTTGTAATTTTTATAAAAAATTATCAAAAACCTTTTTTGTTGTTTCTTTTAAGGCACAGAAAGTTTCAACTAATAACACACTTTGAACCCTCATGACTTGAACCTATTTGACTGGTAAATGGATAGGAAACACCCACCTGATCACCACCACCCTCCTCATCCCTCTGGTCTGTAAAACCTTCAGGGCCCTGCAGAACACACAACTAAAAATATAAATAAGATATGATCCTCATCTTCAAGAAGCTCACAGTTCCAACCTAATTCATATCTCAAACTAGGTTCTCTTATTCCATCCATGCCCTAATAATTATTCAATAATTACTTTGTCCTATGTTCAACTATTGCTCTCCTGACATTTCAGACAATTCATTCTTTTGAAAAAGACAGATGCAAGTTGGCTAACAGAACAAGAGTGATCCAAACTGAAATCTGAGTTGACAGGAAGCTGTCTGTCTGGGGGGCTAGCTGTGCTCTGTGGTAGCAATCAACAAGACAGGGACGGAGAGAGGCAGGTTACTTCCGCAGCATGAGTTGTTGATTAAATAAGTAGGGAGACAAGTCTCATACAAATGATATTTTATCTATTACTAAGGCTTTTGGTTTTTTGTGTTTGTTTTCCTTTTTGTCTTTTTTCGTGACCGGCAATGGGATCGCAACCCTAGGTGTCGCGCCCGCACCGCGTTCAACCAGTGAGCGGACCGGTCTCTATATGGGATCTGAACCCTTGGCGGGAGCGCCGCCGCGCTCCCAAGCGCCGCGCTCTACCGAGTGTGCCACCAGGCCGGCCCAGGCTTTTGTTTTTTAATGGAAGCTGTCAGAAAGTCAACTATCATTTACGAATCACAAAAACATTAATTCTCAAGAATAAAAATGAAGCCCCAAATGACTAAGGTTTATGTACTAAAGTCTACAAAAGTTGTTATTTGTACAGGGCTAGTCCAGATATGTTAACTTTAGAATCACAAAAGTGAAGAATAAGAAGGGACCTTGGAGATTACTTGATCTCTGTAATTACAAGAGTTTTTATTATGTACTCTTGTACAATAACCTTTACTGACTGAGCCATTTTACATGCTAACCATTTTACATGTTTTCTCATTTATTCTCACACCCAATCTTTTTTTTTTTTTTACCATTTACACAGGTAAAAAAATAAAGTTGAAAGAGCTTAAGAGCTACTAAGTGGCAGTGCTAGAATTTGAAACCAAGTCTGACCACTGCTAACATCTAACCTCTTTTGTTGTATGTTACATGTTGCTTCTCTGACCATAAAATGGGGAAAGTTATACCTTCTTTACAGAGATGGTGTGAAAATCCAAAGAGATCACATATGTAAACCATAAAGTACTATTATATAAAGAATCAGTGTTTAAATTCCAGAGAATAGGCTAGGGCGGCATGAGTGCGCAGGATTTGTGTGAACTCATCCTAGGCTAGTGACTGTTTGCTTTGAATTTCTTTTATATTCTTTGCAGAGATGGGAAGACTTCGACTCACAGGTATTTATCATAGCCTGACAGTCAGCAAAGTGTAGACAAATTCTTCTCTAATTTGATAAGGGGCAGAGATGTTAAGGCTAAGCTTGCATCACATGGGAGCTCTGCTATCCTGCCTCTTTGTATAGTGCATTAATCCCATCTCTAGAATTTCTGCTGGCCTAACCTCTGCTAAAGCAAATCTAATATAAGAAATAAGACAATCATTTTCACACTGACCTAATGTTTTTCTTTCCTGCTATAAATGATCATTCTCTAGTATAAGATGAATCTTTTTCCTTTAGGATGGCCTTTTTAAGTATCTGAAGACAACGGTGGTTTGCTCCCACCAAGTTATATTCTAGCTCCAGGTCTTTGTAATGTTCTTCATAAGAAAGTATATATTAATAACTAGTCTGGCCAACTGATAAGAATCTTCGGTTGACTAATGACCCTCCTGAAAGGATTACAGCACCCCAAATTGCACAATATTCCAGAAGTAGTCTGTTCTGTCCTACTGAACAGAAAAGGACAATTACCTCTACAGCCTTTCACTTACGTGGCTTTTTTTTTTTTTTGGTCCCCCTCAGCCTCATCACATTTTCAAAATCTCATGATCTGGACATCACAGAAAAAGGATTATTTAAAAAGACAGATTCAAAATTGCTAAACAACAGTAACTAAAGGGCATTAATTAATGATTGCTGATAATTGAAAAGAAGTCTCTTGATTGGCCTTTCATTTTAATTTGTTCCTTTCAGTTGTGCTTTGCTCAGCTAAAGCAATCAACTTTCTTTTCTGATGATCTCTTCAACTGAGGTCAGTTTGTTGTAGTTCGGCTGTTAACTCTGAGTTCTTCATCTGCAAGGTCAGTAGTACCTTATTTGAGAATCTTCAAGGCCTTTTAAAAGTGCTAAAGGGGGCCGGCCCGTGGCTCACTCGGGAGAGTGCGGTGCTGATAACACCAAGGCCCCGGGTTCGGATCCCATATAGGGATGGCCGGTTCGCTCACTGGCTGAGCATGGTGCTGACAACACCAAGCCAAGGGTTAGTACCTTATTTGAGAATCTTCAAGGCCTTTTAAAAGTGCTAAAGGGGGCCGGCCCGTGGCTCACTCGGGAGAGTGCGGTGCTGATAACACCAAGGCCCCGGGTTCGGATCCCATATAGGGATGGCCGGTTCGCTCACTGGCTGAGCATGGTGCTGACAACACCAAGTCAAGGGTTAAGATCCCCTTACCAGTCATCTTTAAAAAAATAAAAATAAAATAAAAATAAAAGTGCTAAAGGAATGGAACTTCCAGAAGTGCAATTTCTGTGGCTGATAAGAACAGTTTTACAAAAATAGATAAATATTTATTTAACTAGAGGGTGCAGTTAAGGTGTAGAGGAAAACTATAATAGAGAATTTAACCATTCACCAGAAAACCTGCATCATAGAACAGAGGATACACTGTCTAATGTGACACAAATATATTTAGTTAATCAAAGGCTCAGAAAGTGTTCTCCAATCACATATGTGTGGAACAGGCTGATGTAATTCCTTAAGGAGTAGGAAATAAAAACAACAGACTACTAAAACAGTAAAGCCTCATGCAAAATGCATTTTGCCAACCTAAAACCAACATACATAATTTGGATAACACCCCACCTCCCACATACAAGGTGACTTAGGTTGCCTTTCTTAAGGCAAGTAACATTTTATGGGACCATTATTATTACTTCCCAGTAGAGCTCTACAATACCTTAGAGGCTAAATCCACTTACCACTTGGCATGTATTCCCACCACCGCCCCGCACAGAGATCCACAACCCTCACAACTCTCAGATATAGGGTCACTGCTTCCTTTAGCTTCCGGGAAAGACATTCCATACACATGATATCCTGCAGAGGGAGGTACCTTTGTGAGAGAAAGAAACTCATATTTATCAAGTGGGTAAGTACTTCCTCTCACCAATAAGTTACTTTTGTCCTTCCTCTGTTCTCCTGCCCCTCAAATGAAATAAGATCTTAGGAACATCCACAGGGCTTTAAGGCTAACATGCACAATGTCATACAGCTTTTTACTAAAAACAGATAAGCCATCAAATACTCAAGTATCCAAATTAAGTATTGAGCTCCCTCCATAGGGCATCTGATAAAACCTGCCTTTCTTCCTTTAAGCTTTCATGAACAAAGAAAATCTACCAACAAATAAGAAAAAAAAAATAAATAAATAAAGGAAGGAAGAAAAAGAAAAAATCTCAATGCATTTCAAGGAATGACAAGGGAACAAAAGAACAGCGAGAACTAATCACTTTCAACATGAAAATATTATTTCACATCTTTTACAGAATCTATTTCCTGTAGTGACTCTCTGCTCCCTCTCAACCCTACTTCCCAACCCTCACAACTCTATTTTCTCCATCAACCAATACGTATACGAACTTGATAGTATACAATTATTTTCCTGGATCTTTTACCTTTACGATCACTCTCTGATAAAAATATTACATAACTATGGACTAAGATCCCCTCATCTGAATTACATCTTCCTCTTTTCCAATCTTCTTTTATCTCTTCCTTCCCGAAACTTTTCTATTAACGTCTTCTTTTGTTCTGTTTTCAATAACACCAATAAATATTTTGAAGGATCAGAAAATCTCATCACTTTCTCTCTCTTATACCCCCTCCACACACATCTAGGTTAAGTTAAAAAAAAAAAGAAGTGAAAGCTACCCTTTATTGGGCCTGTATTGTGTCACAAACACTGTACTGTACTCACTGTTTCACTGTTTGCTCCACAGCCCTCTCCTAGTTTTTTTCCCTCTCTTATCTGCTGTGTTCCCTAGCCCCTGACTAACAGCTGACTTTGGCTAATGGGAGACAGCAGCTGGAAGGCTAGAGGTGGCAATGCTGCCTTTCTGCTGCTGCTAGTCTCCTAGATGAATTCCTCCACATCCCTGCTGGATCCCTTAACCCTATCTACACCTCTATAAATATCCCCTTCATTAAATGATCTTCAAATCCCAGCTGGGTGTATCTTGTTATCTGCTGGAACCCTCATTGATTTAGTAGATGCTATTATTACCCCATTTTACAAGTGGTGAAATTAACTCAGAAAAGTTAAACCTGCAAAAAGTCACACAGCTAGGAAGAGGGAGGAAGGGCAGAAATGTCAACACAATTTGGTCTGACACTAATTCTTAAAAATTATGCTAATTCTAAAAGAAAAGTCCAGATACACCTGCTGAATATTTCTGTGCTCCTCTTTTTTCTACCTCTGGGCCCTGTTCCTTCCCCTTTAAAACTATTTAAATAAAAAGAATCAAATCAAATCAAATGTTCTACAAAAAAGCATTACTGCTACTAATAATTTACAGTCTTTATAACGCAGATTTAAGTAGAATAATTTTCACTGATAATTTACAGTCTTTATAACGCAGATTTAAGTAGAATAATTTTCAGAAACTTCATGAGTACACATTTTTTAAATAATGAAAAATAATGAATTTGTTTTCTAAATCAAGTTTGCCACTAAAATAGTTTTTTACAAATTGTTGATTGTTATCCAAAGTTATTTGCCTGGGTTAATATTATACTCTCTTCAAATACAAACAGATTGGCAATCACACAGTCAATTTTCTTTTACATCATACTTTTCCAAAGAAGAAATATATTTTTTCTTCACAGATATATAGTCAAAGAGCTGGAGTTCAAAAGGCAGACAGCAATCACACAGTCAATTTTCTTTTACATCATACTTTTCCTAAGAAGAAATATATTTTTTCTTCACAGATATATAGTCAAAGAGCTGGAGTTCAAAAGGCAGACAAATATATTTAACGTTTTAGAAAAGATAGTACAACAGGGGTAGGGCAAAGACTAGGTTTCTTTTAAGGGAGGTCATAGTTTTTCTTATTTAATGAAAACATGCTAAATAGTTATTACATCACTACAACATAAGTCTTCAGATAAAAACTTTAGAAGCCTAAAAATAAAACAAAACTTTATCTGTTTGTTTTTAGAATAAACATATACCAAGTTAAGAACTCAGCTTAGCGTTCCTACATTCTGCCAATTGCTATGTTTTCTTCATTGTAACCAGGATAAAATCTTTCTACTTGATTTCACCCCTTCTGTTTGAATATTCTATTTGAACTGCAAAATTTTACCCACATGTGAACTTTTCTTTTAGAATTAGCATAATTTTTAAGAATTAGCACCAGTCCAAACTGTGTTAGCGTTATTCAACCAACATCTAACACTCATCTAAAATTGTTCTCTAGAAACAATTTTACCTATGCTTTCTACCAGAATTTTAATGGCTTTATTATTTAATTCATTGATCCATTTAGAATTTAGTTGTAAGATATCAGAAATAAGAACATGTTTTTATTTTTCTACAAATGGTTGTCACATCATCACTGAATAATCCACCCAGGTTTTCCTCATTGATGTGAATATACTAGTTCCCCCTTTCCATAGTTTCACTTTCCATGGTTTTGGTTACCCACAGTCAACCTCAGTCTGAAAATATTAAATAGAAAATTCCAGATATAAACAATTCATAAGTTTTAAATTGTACCCTTCTGAGTTGCATGATGAAATTTCTTGCCATCCTGCTCTGTCCCACCCCAGAGGTAAATCATCCCTTTGGCCGGCTTATCCTCTCTGGGTATACTACATCGCCCCTGCCCTGACCCCCATTAGTCACTTAGTAGCCTTCTAGGTTATCTGATGGATAAATCATGAGAAGGGTGAGTACAGCATAACATGATATTGAAAAGACAACATTCACTTACTTCTATTATAGTATATTGTTATAATTGTTCTATTTTATTATTAGTTATGATTGTTAATTTCTTACTGTGTCTATTTTATAAATTAAACTTTATCATAGGTTTGCACATATGGGAAAAAACATTGTATACATAGGGTACAGTACAGTCTGCAATTTTAGGCATATGTTCAGGAGGTTCCTTGGATAAGGGAGAGCTATACCAACTTTATCATAAACTAGATTTCCACAAATACGAGGGGTCTTCAAAAAGTTCATGCAAAGGTTCATGTTACCTTTCAATTCCACTTTCTTCCAAGAACTTTTTGAAGTGCCCTCATATTTTAATCTACTTATGTAGCCTACATTTTTCAGTTTTACTCAACTGTCTGGCTACCCACTCCAGTACCAAATCTTTATTGTATTTTAGAATGTATTTGAATGCTGGGAAGGCTAGACTCTTCTGCTGAAAAATTTTGGGTATTCTGACATTTTTTCCACCAGATGTACTTTAATATCATTTTATCTTAAAAAATAATCCATCATTTTAAATGGGCCTTTCTTCTTTTCCCAAACAGAACCGAACTAACAAAACTGTCACAGAAAAACAAACTGCAGAAGATAAAGACTAATACAAATTAATATTAGAAAAGAAAAATAAAGAGTCCATGTTTCCCTAAAATAAATATCACTATTTTAAAATTTCATAATTTACAAATATTCAATACTTTGTAAAAATTCAAAACATTTCTAAGAACTTCATATAATAATGATGGGTTTAAAATAAATATCACTATTTTAAAATTTCATAATTTACTAATATTCAATACTTTGTAAAAATTCAAAACATTTCTAAGAACTTCATATAATAATGATGGGTATTTCACAAAACTTGTGTTTCAATCATTTATGTATATGTGCATACTGAGCAAAATGTATTTCTCACTGGGGTTGTAGTAAAAAAAAAAAAAAGCCAGAACACTGCCTTTTGTTGTATACACATGGTACTGTCATAATGCAATAACAAAAATCAACAAATCTATCAGTCAATGAAAATTCCAAGGTGGTTAGAAATGTAAACAGTCTAGAGAAGGGCTGTTCAATAGAACTTTCTATGACAATATAAATTTTTTCTATCTGCATTCTGTGCTGTACTATACAGTAGCCACTAGCCACATATGGCTACTAAGTACTTGAAATGTAGCTAGTGCAACTGAGGAACTAGATTTTTAACTTAAATTTAAATGCCACACTTAGCTAGTGGCTATCATATTAGACAGCACAGCTCTAGGGTTTGCTCTTCCTTATACATTCCAAGTAGGTGAAAGTCAACCAAGCAAAATCTTACCTAAAAATATGGCAAAGAACTTCATGTGAAAGTTGATTCATATAGTCCTTTGTTTCATCTGATATTGTTTCCTCGGGGATCTCATTATTCACAAGACATGTTTTAACACTTTTCCTTCGTGGCCCCATTGCTGTGTTGTCTCCAGTATCAAAGAGCAAATCTCCACTCTTGTTTATCTGAGTTCAAAGAACCTGAAAAACAAGCATAGCATAAAGTAAACTAAAGAAGCACACCACACCCAAACATAAATTATCCATGTTAAAACCTAGGTAAAATAACGTTTATTTTAAAGTATAAACAGGCAAAGGTAGTGCTATTACAGCGATACATACCACATTCAAATTAATAAAAATATAATTTTTTTCTGTGCAAAAGACATAGTGCATCTTTTTCTGAAGAGTAGCTGAGAATATAAACATGCATTATTTATAACAAGCAAAAATACAAGAATCAGGAGTCCTGTGTTTTGTCAACTTACTTCCTAGCTAATTCACTTAATTTCTCCAAGCATCAATTTCTTCATATGTAAAGTAAGATAATTAAACTGGGTAATCAAAACCCCTTCCAGCTCTAGGGGCTTGTGATTCTAGGACTGCCCCTAATACAGCAGAAGGCAGAGGGGACTTTTGGGTTCTAGTCCTGGATCTGCCACAAACTACTTCCATAAACTTGAACCAACCTCTTTAATTCCTCATTCTTCTACCTATAAAGTGAGGGGCGTACACCAGTAGGTCATAGACCTCTTTGTGAATTTGACAAAAATTAGAAACCTTCTCCTCAAAATATAAACACAATATTATACGTAATTTCAGAGGAAGAATGAAGCCACCCTTCTCCCTCTCTTGTGAGTATTAAGAAATTCACTTTTGAATCACATTACATTTTGCTTTTAAAATAAGCTTTAGTGAGGGAGGAAAAGAGGAACAGGGGAGGGAGGAATGGAGGGGGAAGAAGAGAGAAAGTGCAGTGAGCACCCATTTTGTTTTGTTTTGTTTTATTTTGTTGATCAACACTTATTAGAGTAACACTTTGATTTTCAAACTGTCTGGCAATAAATATTTTAATAATAGTGGTACAGATATAGAACTATTTTAGAGGAAATATTGATCTCCTTAGTATTAATCACATTGTAGATGGAGGAAGTGGCATAGCTTGACAACTGAAAGTAGACTCATCCATGTATTCATTAATTCAAACATGCCTTTGCACATTTATTTTGAATGCCTGTTGTATGTCTAGCATTGTGAACAAAGGACCCTAGAGGCAAGTGAAAATACATAATCAAATAACCATGGAAATAAGCTTGGAATTACAAATGGAGGAGATAACTGCTGTAAAGAAAGTAAACACAATTCAAAAAGCACCATGTAACAAGGGAGCCTGTGTACTGATGGTTTTCCTAGGAAGGGACAATAAAGCTGACATCTGAAGGAAGAGCAGAGTTAACAGGGCAAAGAGGGAGTAGGGAAGGAAGGCAGACATTCCTGGAGATGCAAACAGCATGTGGTGGATTCTGGGAAGGAGCCTGGCTCTTTTAAGGAATTGAAATAAAAACAAAGGTGTTGGAGTGCAGAGTGACAAGAAAAAAAGGCAGTAAAATGAAGCTGAATTGCTAGCAGGGCTGTTAATCCTGAATAGATGGGAAACCACTAAAGGGTTTTAAAAGTGAGAGGAGTGAACTACACTCCAAAAGCTCAGGCATCTCAGAATGGGAG
Source organism: Galeopterus variegatus (assembly GCF_000696425.1). Classification (NCBI taxonomy): domain Eukaryota; kingdom Metazoa; phylum Chordata; class Mammalia; order Dermoptera; family Cynocephalidae; genus Galeopterus; species Galeopterus variegatus. The sequence goes on from NW_007729836.1 coordinate 164,689, forward strand.
AAGGGCAACAGGTGGGCAGGGGTTGCTGAAGCATGAGGAGTTCCTGGGGTTCCTTTGCTTCAGCAGTAAATGGGAGCAAACTGCTAGGCTAAGTGAATCCTCATATTTCTTGTGCCCGTGTGTGTGTGAGCATATGTGTGTTCTGATCTCTTCTTCCCTCACTCAAAGATTATGTGCTGTTACTTCTTCCAGTTGTCAGCATATTTGCCTCTCCTTGCACCCCACCCATACCCCAAACACACACACACACACACACTCACTCTCTCTCTCTCTCTCTCTCCCCCCCAGTTTGTTGCTTCTAACCAGATATGGCCTAGGAAACCAGAGAAGTAAGTTTTCAAAATTATGGGTAGATTAGTAACAGTAGGCACCTAGTACTATTGACCTAAAAAATTCTGCAAACAGTAGGTACTGAACTACAGTACACTGAATTTGTGGCATTTGTTTTAGCTTCTCATAAGCTTACTTATACACTGTCCATCACATTTTGGCTAACAGACATCTGAAGAAATAAATTTTATACTAAGAATTGCCCACAAAAAAAGTTATAGATATATTTACCCGCTTCTGATTATATCATCTTTCTCTATTTACTGCCCTCCCCCCTCCAAATGGATCTTTCCATCTTAAGACAGCTCCTGAAACTGCTCTAAGGTTATTTTGAACCTCTAGTCATCAAATCCAATTCTCCCTTTCTAATGCTCCCCATCTGATCCATTTGTAGGACAGGGCACTGCTGACCACTCTTTCACTGAAACCCTCTCATCCTTTGGCTCCTAAAGTGATATTCTCTTGGCCCTCTTCATTCCTCTATGACCACTCCTAAGTCTCTTTTGCCAATTCATCCTCAAGCCCTCTTCTCCCTGGGCAATTGCACTCATTCACAAAGCTACAGCTACTACAAATAGTCATACACTAATAAAAAGATTTCCAACTCTTCCTCCTACCTCTCACCTTTATTTCCTCTGCCTATCAGAAAACTTCACCTCGGGCCGGACTGGTGGCACACTGGAGAGTGCGCCGCTTGGGAGCACTCTGAGGGTTGCGATCCCGTTACCGGTCAGTAAAAAAGACAAAAAGGAAAAAAAAAAAAGAAAACTTCACCTCAATATCTTGAATATCCTTCAAAAATATTAGGTTCAAACTGAACTCTCCCTACAATCACAACACACCCCCCTCTGAAAACACAGAAACATACATACATTTTCCCTATTGTGGTTTACTAAATTCCTAAACTAGAACCCTTGAGATCATCTTAAATATATCCTGATTTCTTGCTTTCCACAGCCACTGAATTGGTTATTTTTCTTACCAATTTTATCACAATACTGTTCTTGTATCCATTCCCACTGGCTTTCGGGACTCTATCAACCCTCATCTGGGCTACTGCAATGGCTTCCTAAATGATGCCCACCACTCTATCCCCAGGGTCTGGAACAAAGCCTAGCATACAGTAGGCTCACGGTAATTTACCGAATAAATGCTTACTTACCATACTGCACACTGCATCCAGAATTATCTTTTTTAAAACATTCCTGTGATTTCACATTAAGTGAAAAAAGCAAGATGTAGAGTATGTCTAAAGTAGAATCCCACTTGGATAAAAGAAAAAGGAAAAATATGCTTGTCTTTGCATATGACATTTTTGAAAGGATCCAGGACAAAATATTAACAGGGCTACCACTGGGGAGTGAGAACAGAGGTTTAGGAAAGCGGAAAAGAAATTTTTATTTTCACTTCATATTCTGCTCCATTGTTTGGAATTTTTATATTGGCCATGTATATTGTATTTCTTAAAAAACAAACAAAACAAAACACAACAAATCAGCCTACAAGGAATCCTGGTTCCTAAAAGATAAAATCTTTCCAATCTGGTCTCAAGCTCATCTTTTAATCCTTTCCAAACTCATGTTTTAATCCCTACCACTTGCTCACTGGTACACTCACACCAGTGGGGCATCTTCTCAGTTCCCCCAAACAAACATTGGTCTTTCATTCCTAATATGCTATTAACTCTGACTGGAATGTCCTTCTCTTCTCTTTTTTGCCTAGAAAACTAGTAATCTGCCTTCAAAAATCTAGCTTTAATGTTAAATGCTCTGTGAAACTTCTCCTATTCACACCTTCATTTGAGTTCCCTGCGGGACTTGAAATATGCTTCTACAGCAATTTGTGTTGTGTGCTACTGGTCATATTTCTGCCAGGAAAAGAATCTCAATCCTGCTTCTAGGTGATAACAAGTCCTTTCTCATAATAAGTCCTCAAATGTCTGATGTATGACTACCTACCAGTCTTTCCATTATTCCACATGCATCCAGCAGCTTCAAGGCTGCTGCTAAGAACCATTTCATGCTCCTATGAGCACTGTTTGCTACCACAGCACTCCATGACCTCAGCAACCATCCTATAAACCAGGCATTCAGATTTTACTCCAATAAGGACACACCTAACAGCTACCCTGTAGCATGCAAAAACCTCAACAAAACTATCAACCAGCATAGACCGATCAACCCATTGATAATCCAGATGTTCAGACCAATCCTCCAGATATCATATTCATAAAGCTAGTACATGCTCTAGCTTTAAGAATCCTGACAACCCTTCACAAAGCCCATACTCTCGATTCTTCATCCCATAAGTAAAAAGCTTTCTTAGCCGATCTTCTTTCTTTTTCTTCACCAGTCCATACCACTTAATAACTTAACACCTCCCTCTTATGATTCCACTTCTCATTGTTCATTATTTTGCAATGCTGTGGTTTTGGGTGAATCAGATTTAGAAGCCCCAGTGTATAACCTACCTTTAAATTTGTAAACTACACAGACTGCACTTCAGATATCATTGCATTTACAAAATTTCATTTGTTGAGAACTCAAAAATATTTACTCACAGAAATGATGTTATACAACATTATATAGAGGTTAGGTCTCTGGCAAGCCCACAAAAATCTATTTCACCTACATTGTGCATTAATACTAACACCAAAAAGCCTAAATTAGCAGAACTAACAAAATTTTAGGTTTATATTCCTCATATCCTATCTAGAATTGAAGACTTGGTCTTGTAGCTACCTACCTGACAGGTGAATTAGCGACTCCCCTGCTCTAAGTCTTTGGTGGGGAAAGGACTTGTGAAGATGAAAACTGAGGTAAAGGATAAAATCTCTATCCTACATCTAGTGGGCTGACAGGTCAGGACATACAGCCATGGGAAATCCACCAGTCCTCTCCAATCCAAGTAGGTCTCTATGGAAATAAAAAGGCTCTGGAGATAAAAAGTTTCCTCATTAAAAGACTCATTTATTTTCCCTTACCTCTACTCAATCTCTACAAAGAAAAACAAAGTTGCTTCAATTTCATTTAAGAGAAATATTCAGCTAGGCTATGCTGAGCATTTCACCCCAGGCACTGAGGTAGAGGGGCATGGTTTCCCTGTGTGAGAAGATGATACCATGCAATTCACACAGTCCCAAGTGGTGGTGGGTCTCTCTTACATTCACACCTTCTCTCTTAAATGTTTTTATTTTAGTTGGAAGAGGGATAAAAGTGAGAATAGGAGAAAATTGCCTTCTTGTCTTGCTTTCTTCACAGCCCTATATCCAAAATATCACCATTTGCCACTAAACACTCTGCCTTCACTTGAGAAACTCAACAAGGTAGGGGAAGTCCAAAGCAGTAGCAGGTTAAAAGAAAAAAGATGATAAAAGGAGGGAAATTGCAGTTATTACCGGTAGAGAAAGAAGATGAGTTGGAGAGGGCCTAGCAAAAGGGTCATGGAAGGTGAGGGACAGGTGAGTATAAATAACAGGTGAGTACAAATGTGTGAAGACTATATAGCAGCATCAAGAGTTATTTCTAGGATCAGCAAGTTCTGGAAGCCCAGACTCTGAATTTCAAAAAAATGTCATTCTGACAGAATTATAGAATCCCAGAATGTTAAAAGCTGAAGTGGCCCTCAGGGACTACCTAGTTACACAGTTGTCAAATTTCTGTGGGTCACAAATCCATCTGAGAATATAATAAAAGTGGCACATCCTCCCCCCAGACTCATGAAAGCAGAAATACATATACGAGTACAATTTCAGTGGGTTCACAGACACATCAAAGCTCATCCAGAGATCCCTATCTAAGACTAGCTCCCTAAATTTTTAGAGTGACAAATAAAACCGGAGAGAATGTCAATAAGCCACTTGCCTGAGGTCACACAGTAAGTGTCAGAGCTCAGAATAGGACTCATACTTCCCAACATATACTACACACCCTACTGTCAAGTCAGTCCTCTGTCACTGCAGCTGTCTCCTGCATTCAGAGCTATGCCCCAATGCTTGGAGATGGGCTTCTGGATGCTGACAGAACTGCCTCTGACCACACCTCCTTCACAAATTAGGGTTTGTGTGTCTCCTGCATTCAGAGCTATGCCCCAATGCTTGGAGACGGGCTTCTGGATGCTGACAGAACTGCCTCTGACCACACCTCCTTCACAAATTAGGGTTTGTGGTCCATTTAATTAGGCTCCCACACAGTAGCCTATAGCCACCTTGCATATCCTACAGTCATTCTGTGGCAGCCTGTTTAGCAGACTTTAACCACAGGAAGCATCACTTTTGTCCTGGAGTCCCAGGCATATTTTTAAGCCTGAGTTGTTGGTGAGTATTCCTGAAACCAGCGTCTCCAAATACACAATTTCTAAGAAGTGTTCTTCTCCTTTCATTCTACCAGTTCAAATCTCCTTCCCATCCCAAACAAAACTATAATACCCCTACTAATGAATTTAGATTGCTCCCCAAATTACCCCTATCTTTTAACTCTTAATGATCAAAACTATCCCCACCTTTTGTAGGCGAGTGTCAATATTTCCCTGTTTGCAAAATCAAGTTCTTTTAATCCTCTATTTCCATCGCAAAGGTTTTAACACTTATGGTTCAGAATTCTGACAATTGCTTACACCTATAAAAATCTTTACTCCTTTACTCCTTAAATTTGTCACAACTAAAAATCTTAGTATACCTGTTCTATCTTGTCAACATCCTCCTCCATTCCTGACTTATTCTACTAATTACTCCTTTCCAAAGATCATACCAGGCCCTCCTGCACACACGTTTGTTTCTTATTAGCACACTTCACAGGGCAGAGATAAACCCTGTGCAACTGACCAGAAACTTAGGGACCTCTTCTTGTAAAAAATTTTCACAATTTGGAGTCAATTTTCTCACTCTGTATCTAATTAACAAAAATTCTCTGGGGAAATTCCTTCTTTTTTTGATTACTAGTATCTAATCATTCATCCTTCTCCTCACTCATCGATTTACTGTCTTCTATAAGTATTACATGGCAACAAAGTCTCCCTATAAAGCTTATAGTCT
>NW_007729836.1:170216-174435 GCF_000696425.1 Galeopterus variegatus
ACCCCTCTCCTACCTAAAACTTCCCAATGTCCTCAATGATCCCATAAAGTCAAGAGCTTCCCTGCCCTTCAAGTTTCTTTAGTTCCTATTGGCTTCAGCTTGCTCACATCAAGGTAATCTTGCACATCACTTAATTTGACCCCATTCCTCACATCAAAGAACATCTTATAAATCTACTGCTTCGGACAGCCTCTCTCACCTAAAGAAATGCCACACCACATCCACCAAGCTGCTCAGATAAAAACAAAACAAAAAACAGAATTACGGTGTTGAAAAGGGCCTAGAAATCATCCAGTTCAACCATTCGTTTAACAGATAAGGAAAGTGAAGCTCAAGAGGTGAGCTGGCCTGCCCAAAGTCACAGAGGCAGAATGTGAGAAAAGCAGGAATCCAGTTCTTCAACTCCAGCACAGGTCCATTTTTATTTCAGAATACCACGTTATCTTACTGAAATCTAGTTTTTTGTTTTTCTCCTACACTATGTATCAGTATGTTTTTGACTAAAGTGTGTACCTCCAGGCACACAATCATTTAAACAAACCTGCACACAGAAATCTATATTCTTCACCCAAAGAGGACATTAGAATTGCAACATTACAAATTTTAAAGACAGGGAAGGAGACTTACAGATCACCTAAACCAGTAATTCTCAAAATGAAAGTTAAAAATTACAAGGACATTTCTTTTTTCAATCTATTACTACATAATATGTACCCCCCCCCCCAATCAAGCCATTATGTTATCCCTCAGTTGTTCTGGGGGGATGAAAAAGGGGATTAAGAATCACTGACCTAACCCAACACCTTCCTCTGTCAGATGAGAAATCTCAAATCCAGTGAGAAGAAGGAATCTGCCCAAAGTGAACCATTAAGTTAATAGCGTTACGACAAAAACCAAGGTCTTTTTCCTTTTGGAGTGATTTACACTGCTGGTTTAGGTTTATAAAACAAAGTTTTCTGGACAGAGCTTCCCACTGCACAGGAAATTTCCTAAGTGCCCAGCTGCCCTTGGCTAGCTTGGTGTCTGGAAAGAAACAAGGTGGACACCTCTTATCAGTAAATTCCTGGCTACATAGGGGAAGACTCCAACTCAGGGATCCTGATCCCCAGGCGCAGCATCAAAGATGTACCAGTACCGATCGCATCCTGCTCAGGGACAGCCACTTAGTACGATGACGACAAGGCCTTCCTCAATTTATTGCTGTAAACAACGACTTAACATTAAAATCGTGGAATTCAGACGCTCGGAGTGGGAAGAGGTCCCAGAAGTTGTCCAGGCCAAACCCCCATTTCGTTGAGGGAATAAAGGCCCAGAGGGCTGTATGCTGGTATCTTGGGCCAGGTTTAGACTAGGTAGCAAACCCCACAAGCAAAGCCTAGAAGGCCAGGAACAACAAATTCGACCCCTGCTCTCCCAGGAGCTCTAGGCCCAAAGTGGGCACACACCAAAACCCCAGGCGGTCTGGAGTCCCGGGGTTCCCATCCGGCAGCCTCCGCCCCGCCACACGCAGTCCAAGCTTTGCTGCCCTCCCCCCGGTACCCGGGGCCATTTGGCCACCGCCTCACCTACGCCAGCCCTCCGTCTGTTATTGTGGTTGAGAGGGAGTGAGAAACGCGACAGCCACTTCCCGCGGCCCCCACCGCCGAGGCGCTTCCGCTTCCGCCGCCGCTGGGGCATTTCCGGAATGTTGTTATCCGGGGCGGGACCTGCACCCGGTATCCATATTGGGTGTGGATGGTGGCCGCCAGACGAAGCAGCCATGTTAAGCGTGGCAGTTTGGAGGCTCCAGGACGGACGGAAGCGCCTAGTGTCCCGTGCGACGGGTCTCCGGCTCGGCTGATGCTCTGTAGTCTTGGGTGAGCCTTCAGACCTTGCCTTTATCGTTTGCTTACAAAATGGATAGGTTCCAATAGAGACTTTTCCAGAAATCATTCAACTGAAAAGATAAACTTTATTTTGAGGGGGGTGGTGGGGGTCGCCTTTGAATGAAAGATGTTAACGTTAAATCATTACTTCTGTGATTTGGGGGCATTGCCTCTGCACATAATTAATAGTATTTTACAGTCAAAGGGTTTTCACATCAGTGTCTCATTAAAAACTGTAAGCATACGAGCAGGGATCACCTTAATCATTTTTTTTCCCACTAGTTAAAGAATTGTCTTCGGAGAGGATAATTGACTTGCACAATGTCACTCAGCTGGACTGAAATCCAGATTTTTATCTTCCAAATCTCTTCTTGCCCTTACATACATGCCACTGCTATGAGCTAAAACAGCTAGATTTAAATAGATAGAAATACCTCTTAGACAAGTTAGTGAGCATTGAAGCCATTTTGATAACAAAACTACTGGTTTTCTTCTGTGCCTCTACTATGGTTTGGCACCCTAGATTTCAGCTTATCTTAGGTAATCACAGTTCTAGCTATCCCATTCCATGTGTCAAACCATGTATCTTGATTTGGGGCACTGAGAGGAAAAACAACAACAAAACCTCATCATATCATGTACTATTATTCATCTTAATCCCAGGTTTCATATTACATTCTTCCTGTAAGTGAAGATAAAATTCTATTCCCATGTTATTTGCTCTGTCAGTTTCTTTCATATTTTAACTTTAACAGCTCTTTTTCTGTTTCCTAGATTGTTCTGAAGAATAAATAGGAATTGTATATTAAAGTGTCTAGTGTAGGACCTGGCATATATCGAAGGCATTGTAATAAGGTTTGTTTCAGAGCGATTGAGTTAAATTTTTAACTCAAGTGAATATATTCTTTAATTTGATTACCACTCCTCTTTTTGTAAAAAAGCACTGGGGTAGGGCTGGAAATACTGATTAGTAAGATAGGTTTCCTACTTCAAGTTTTGTAGTGGATTGAATTATGTCCCCCCCAAACTCACTGAAGTTCCCCAAGTTTTATGTATTAGAAACTTGGCCTCCACTGTGACAGTTAAGAGGGTGGAAAATCCTATTATGGTAATTGAAAGGTGGAGCCTTGAAGAGGTGATTAGATTTTAGGACCATGCAATAGTGAATGGATTAAGAATGGTGGTCAGGGGCATGGTTCTGAGGGCTTTAAAAGAAGAGGGAAGGGTCTGTCTTTCTCTCTGCTCTCTCTGCTTCCACCATCTTGCAACGTGAGACCCCTGGGTCACTGTCGTCACCACCAGATGTATTTCTTGAACTTTGAACTTCTGAGCCTCCAAAACTGTGTAGCTGGACCTGAAGCTTTGGAAGATACAAGCTGGTGTTAGGTTTGCAGGCTCACAGAATGCCAGAGCTGTGAAGGCTTGGGAGCCTCCACCCCGATTTCAAAGGATGTATGGAAAAGTCCAGGGGCCCAGGAAGAGATCTGTCGCAGGGGTGGAGTCACCCCAGACAGCCTTTGCTAGAGCAATGCTGAGTAGAAACATGGGGTCAGAGTTGCCGCAGAGAAACCCCAACAGTGCCATGCCTGGTAGAGTCATGAGTGGGACCACCACAGAGATCCGAGACCTGTGGAGCTACTGGAGTTGAACACCAGCCTGGGAGAGCTAAAGCATCACCTGAGATCAGGAAAGCCATAGAAGCAGAACTGCCTGAGTACTTGGGGATCCAACCCTCATATCAGTGTGCAGAAGAGTTCAAACATGGAGTCAAGGTCCCTGATTCTCCAGCTTTGAGATTTAATGCCTGCCCTGTTGGGTTTTGGACTTGTTCGGGACCTATTACCCCTTTCTTTTGGCCCATATCTTCCTTTTTGAACAGGAATATGTACCCTATGCTTGTTCCACCATTGCATCTTGGAAGTAGATAACTTGTTTTGATTTCACAGATGGAATTTTGAACTTTGGGCTTTTGAGTTGAAACAAGTTAAGACTTGGGGATGTAAAGAATGTATTTGTATGTGAAAAGGACATAAGTCTTGAGGGGCCAGGGGAGAATGTAGTGGACTGAATTATGTCCCCCAAAACTCACAGAAGCTTGAATTGTGTCCCTTAGAAACTTGGCCCCCACTGTGACTGTTAAGAGGGTGGGAAATCCTATTATGGTAATTGAAAGGTGGAGCCTAGTGAATGGGTTAAAAATGGTGGTCAGAGGCTTGGTTCTGAGGGCTTTAAAAGAAGAGAGGAGTCTTTATCTCTACTCTCTCTGCTTCCACCATCTTGTGACGTGAGACCTCTGGGTCACTGTCGCCAATACCAGATGAACTTTAGACTTTCCAGCCTCGGAAACTGAAAGC
>NW_007729836.1:175785-177022 GCF_000696425.1 Galeopterus variegatus
GGGTCACTTCATATGGCAATGGAGCCTGCATAATGCACAGCTGCAGCAGGTGCCATGCACATTGGGGTCATTCATGTTTCCCTTGGAGTTGGGTTATATGGCAGAACTCACCTATGAGTTTAAATACAAGATTTTTTAAAGGAAAAAAAGTCCTGTACAGCTGTTTTGACTGAGAAACTGTGTGTTTAGTAGTCAACAATGCAGGCTTTAGAACAAGAAAGGTCTGCTTCTATGTGAGTTCCTCTACTTACTGGCAGAGAGACATGGGCAAGCACTTCAACTCTAAACCTCAGGTTTGTCAAGTTAAAGTGGACATCATTATGGTACTTAGATAACAAACCACCATAGAATTTAGTGGCTAAAAAAACATCTATTATGATCTGTTATGGTTCTGTAGATTGAATGGGCTAGGCTGGGCAATTCTAGCTCCAGGTCTCATTCATTTGCAGTCAGATGTCAGCTGGGACTACAGTTAATTTCATGTTAACAGGGATGTTACATTTGGCAGTTGAGACTGGCTGCTCTCTAGGTGTTCAATTAGAGCCTATACATCAGAGTGCCTATACATGGCCTGTCCCTCTGATATAAGTTTCTTACAACATGGTGCTTGGGTTCTGATAGGGAGCTCTGGGAGAAAGAGGGTGCAGAGAGCAAACTGTTCCAAGCAGAACAGGAGGAAGTGATAGGCCTTCATAATATCTAGTGTCAGAAGTCCCAGAAGTTACTTCTGTCACATTCTGTTGGTTAAAAGAGGCACTAAGCGCCACCCAGATTCAAAAGAAGAATGAGACTCTGCTTCTTTACCAATTTCTTGCTAACCCTCTCTCCCACTCCACCTTTCCCACCTCAGCCCTCCTCAATTCTGTTCTCTCCTTTTGAAAGTTCAACAAATTATTATGATTGTTGTATCTTTCTTTCNCTGGGTCACTGTCGCCAATACCAGATGAACTTTAGACTTTCCAGCCTCGGAAACTGAAAGCAATAAATTTCATTTTTCTTTATAAATCATCCAGTTCTGGGTATTTTGTTATAAGCAACAGAAATGGACTAATACAAGTTTTAAAAAGGAAACAAAAGCATACTTACACATCATTGTAATTAATGCTAAATAAAAATATTTTCTCAGTGCTATGAGAGCCTGTTGTATATTATTAAATATCACAAGTAGTTTAGTTTTTAAATTTTGAGGTAAACATGTGATGTGCATCCCTTCATCTCTAAGAATTGTTTCTTGATG
>NW_007729836.1:178174-179030 GCF_000696425.1 Galeopterus variegatus
TTAACACACAATATACCATTTTAACCACTTTTAAGTGTACAATTTAGTGGCATTGAGTACATTCACATTTTTGTACAACCATCACCACTATCCACCTCCATAACTTTTTTGTCTTCCCAAACTGAAACTCTATACCCACTAAAAAACAACTCCCCATTCTTCCCTCCCTCCAGTTTCTGGCAACCACCATTCTATTTTCTGTATGATTTTTACTACGTACCTCATATACGTGTAATTATAAAATACCTGTCCTTTTGTGTCTGGCTTCTTTCATTTAGCAAATGACTTCAAGGTCCATCCATGTTATAGCATGTGTCAGAATTTCATTCATTTTTAAGGCTGAATAATATTCCACTGTATCTATATTCCACATTTTGTTTATACATTCATCTTTTGTTATTTGTTGTTCATTTGTTATTTTTAATTGTGATTAAAAATACATAAACTTTACCATCTTAACCATTTTCAAGTGTACAGTTCAGTAATGTTAACTCTATTCACATTGTTGTTCAACAGATCTCTAGAACATTTTTGTTGCAGAACTGGAAATGCTATACTCATTGAACAAGATCTCCTCATTTTCCCCTCTTCCAGCCCTGGTGATCACAATTCTACTTTGTTTCTGTGAGTCTGACTACATCAAATATCTCATGTAAGTGGAATCGTACACTTTGGTTTTTTGTGACTGGCTTATTTTGCTTAGCATGAAGTCCTTAAGTTCCATCCATGTCGTAGCATGAGAGTATTTTTTATAAGACTGAATAATACTTAATTGCCTATATATATAGCATATTATTCATCCATCAATAGACATTTGGGTTGCTAACACATTTTGGCTATTGCGAATAATGCTGCA
>NW_007729836.1:180773-183025 GCF_000696425.1 Galeopterus variegatus
TTCTCAAGCTATCTACAAAGAACACGTCAGTAAAATTTGGAATATCTTGGCACAGTGGAATATCAGGATACCCGAGCAGCACAGAAGGGAGGAGCTAAGTGAGTCCAGGCTCTATGCAGCTACATTTGAAATGATTGCAAATATACTCCTTAACTCAATTTTCCTCCTCCCATTGGCTCCTGTGTCAGTACTCCTCGATTATTTTTCTGTCTCATNGATTGCTATATTATGCACTCTTGTAATTTTTCCTCCAAATGACAATTTGATTAATCTTCCTAAAGATTATGGATTGAGTTAATCCTGCTCAAAACTTTGAATGTCAATAGCCATCTTAAGAGTTGTGACGTGATACCTCATTGTCGTTTTGATTTGCATTTCTCTGATGATTAGTGATGTTGAACAACTTTTCATGTACCTGGTAACTATTTGTATGGCTTCTTTGAAGAAATATCTATTCAGTTCCTTTGCCTGTTTTTTAGTCATGTTATTTGTTTATTTGTTCTTTGTTTTTTGCTACTGAATTATTGGAGTTCCTTATGTATTTTTGAATATTAACCCTTTATCAAAACAAAATAAAGCAAGTGTTGGCAAAGATGTGGAGAAAAGGTTCCCTTTTCTTGGTGGGAATGTAAATTGGTGCAGCCACTATGAAAAATATGAAGGTTCCTCAAATAATTAAAAGTAGAACTACCATATGATTCCACTTCTGGGTATATATTTAAAGAAATNTTCATCCATCAATAGACATTTGGGTTGCTAACACATTTTGGCTATTGCGAATAATGCTGCAATGAACATGGGAGTGAAAATCTCTCTTAGAGATCCTACTTTCAATTTTTTTGGACTATACCCACAGGTGGGATTGCTGGATCATATGGTAATAATATTAATTTTTTGAGGAACAGCCATACTGTTTTCCATTTTACGTTTTCAGCAACAGTCACAAGGGTTCTTCTGATTTCTCCACATCCTCACCCTCGTTTGTTTCTTGTGAGGTAATGTTTGTAATTCACTTAGTACAGTAACTGGCATGCAGCAAACACTGCACAAATGTTAGCTGTTACTGTTTGATTGTTCAGAGGTGCCTCTACTGCTTCTCAGCTATTTCCGGATAGTTGAAGTTGCACTGGCTGAATTGTTAGCATATGATATTTCTGAAGTTTGCTTTTAAAGTGCCCTGAATTTTGCCAAGTTACATAAGGAAATTCTGTGAAGGGATGTTGTATGTAGACATATGCATAGAGAATTGCAATTTCAAAACCAACGCAAGATAGAAGATTCGTAAAACAATAACAAAAAAAATCTGCTTAGGAGACTTTTACACTTCTATAAACATGAACTCTGTCTGAGTAAGCATTAAGCAACAAGGCCTTTTTCATTTTTAATTTGGACCCTACTGCACAAGATCAAGGTTATGTGATAAGAAAGTGAAAAAGTTAAGGATGAAATTTAGGGAACTCAACAAGCTTTCTTTTTAATAATTAACTTTACCGTGTTTCTCTAGCATTAGTTCTCGGTCAGATCTTTTAGCTTGATCCCTACAGAAATGAGAGTAAAGATATTAGAAAAGAACATAGTTTGAAATGCTAAAAAATCTTGTGTCCATTATTCCTTTAATCAGCCAACATGTACTAAAAGTCTGTAGGAAACCTGGGAATATGTTAGGCACCAGGGCCACAGAGCTGACCAGGAAACACTCTTTGTTCTCAAGCTATCTACAAAGAACACGTCAGTAAAATTTGGAATATCTTGGCACAGTGGAATGTCAGGATACCGGAGCAGCACAGAAGGGAGGAGCTAAGTGAGTCCAGGCTCTATGCAGCTACATTTGAAATGATTGCAAATACACTCCTTAATTCAATTTTCCTCCTCCCATTGGCTCCTGTGTCAGTACTCCTCGATTATTTTTCTGTCTCATCATCCTAACTCTAGAGTCTGTCTCAGAATCTAGAGTCTTGTTTTGTTTTTATTTTTGCCTTTGCATTTTTTTAAATCACAGTGTTACTCTATCAATCATTTTAATTATGTCATCACATTTAATCCTTATGGATATTGTGAGGTAAGTATCTATTTTACAGGTGATACAACTTAGGTTTAAAGGGTTTAAGTCTTTTGCCAAACTTCACATAACTAGTAAATTGCAGAGAAACCTTGTGAAACCTGGGTTATCTGACTTTAAAGCCCATGCAGCGATTGCTATATTATGCACTCTTGTAATTTTTCCTCCAAATGACAATTTGATTAATCTTCCT
>NW_007729836.1:184478-185793 GCF_000696425.1 Galeopterus variegatus
TGAACTAGGTAATAGAAAAAAAAAAAAAGGTTCTGGGAGCCGTAGGTATAGAAAAATGAATGGGTTTTATTCAGATCTGGGAGCAGCTCTCCTAGTGGCTTCTCTGAGAGTTCTGAGAAGCCCTGTGGATCAGAGCTGTTAGTCTTTTATACTTAAGTCCATAACCCTGGACACCTGGGAGTCCATATGCAATTACATTAAATAGTAACAAGGAAAACCTGAGGATATTTAGAGCAAATGCTATTTACAGCAAATGCTCATCAAGATTCTGAACATCTGAGGGGCTCTGACCATTTTCCTATTTTTTTCCCAACAATCCACCCCTTCAGGGTCCCTCGCCGTACAATCTAAGCATTTAGAATCTTCCGCAATGTTCCCTTAGCAAAGATAAATGACCCTTACATTCATACAACCAATATGTCCAATATGCCTTAAGGCTTGTCCTATAGTTTTGTTCTTTCAATTATTAGCCGCACATGTCCGGTTAGTAGTCATCATTGGTATGAAGTTCAGTGTATATTCAATAAGCCAACACATTGGTCACATGAATGTATGTCTGTATCCAGTTGACTCTGGTGCCCACAGCCAGGGAACTATGGACTTGTAAGGCCCCAGACCAGGTAAACACTGTGAAAGCACTGAATAGCCTTACGGCCATGTATGGCCAACCTATAGTCATAGAGAGTGACAATGGAAGCCACTTTACTGGACATGAGGTTCGGAAGTGGGCTTCCCAGTTGTCTATTCAGTGGAAGTTACATATGCCATATCATCCCAGGCAGCAGGGATGATTGAGCGATACAATGGTCTTTTAAAAAAGGGACTAAGGCTATCTGCCCAACCCCCATCCCTGAAGGGGTGGACACAGCGGTCATGGCCAACAGTCAGGATTCTAAATGAGACCCCACAAGGGTGGGCCCTCTCCAGTGGAAGCTCTGCTGCATAAGGCTGCAGCACCTATACAATTGCAAGTCACTAACAGAGATGAGCTTCTGAAGCCAGGATATGGCAAGAATGGAAATATTCTCTTACCACCCCAACCTGCTTACAACAGGGACAGACAGTACAATGGGAATGGCCATGGAGAATAGAAGCCCCCCATATATGCTGTGTAGTCCTAATAGGGCCTTGGGGGAAAGGATTAGAAGAAGATTTGCAAATTTCACTTTGGGTGACAAGTACTTGGCCTCCTTGAGTAAAGGTAACATGGCCTGGAACAGATAAGCGCTCAATTCCAAAGGGCACATTTGTATTATTATGGCCAATTATGAGTTCCCCTAATACTGTCTCATGTAGAACCTACAGATCCAACAGT
>NW_007729836.1:186211-188332 GCF_000696425.1 Galeopterus variegatus
ACTGTTGGATCTGTAGGTTCTACATGAGACAGTATTAGGGGAACTCATAATTGGCCATAATAATACAAATGTGCCCTTTGGAATTGAGCGCTTATCTGTTCCAGGCCATGTTACCTTTACTCAAGGAGGCCAAGTACTTGTCACCCAAAGTGAAATTTGCAAATCTTCTTCTAATCCTTTCCCCCAAGGCCCTATTAGGACTACACAGCATATATGGGGGGCTTCTATTCTCCATGGCCATTCCCATTGTACTGTCTGTCCCTGTTGTAAGCAGGTTGGGGTGGTAAGAGAATATTTCCATTCTTGCCATATCCTGGCTTCAGAAGCTCATCTCTGTTAGTGACTTGCAATTGTATAGGTGCTGCAGCCTTATGCAGCAGAGCTTCCACTGGAGAGGGCCCACCCTTGTGGGGTCTCATTTAGAATCCTGACTGTTGGCCATGACCGCTGTGTCCACCCCTTCAGGGATGGGGGTTGGGCAGATAGCCTTAGTCCCTTTTTTAAAAGACCATTGTATCGCTCAATCATCCCTGCTGCCTGGGATGATATGGCATATGTAACTTCCACTGAATAGACAACTGGGAAGCCCACTTCCGAACCTCATGTCCAGTAAAGTGGCTTCCATTGTCACTCTCTATGACTATAGGTTGGCCATACATGGCCGTAAGGCTATTCAGTGCTTTCACAGTGTTTACCTGGTCTGGGGCCTTACAAGGCCATACAAACAGAAGACCAATAGCTATATCAATAGCAGTGAAGATGTATCTGAAATTCTGACTTTGGCAGTAGTCCGACAAAGTCCACTTGCCATCAAGTCAGGGGCACCCTTCCTCAAGTTATTTGCCTGTCTATGTGGGGTACTTGCTGGGGGTGTGGACTCTCTTGAGCACATACTGGACAAGCATAACAGGCATTCACTACATCTTCCCATTTTATAGGCAAGGCCCATCTTTGAGCCGCCATCCACATGGTTTTGCTGCCAGCATGCTGCATTTGCCAGTGTAACCATTGGGCTACATCAGTAGCTGGGGCTCTCTACAGCCTTCTTACCTTAGCCAAGGCATCAGCTTCATCATTTCCTGGACTGGCTAGGGGGAAATGTCCTGTGACATGAAAAAGGGTTACTTCTTTCTCATGCCCCGATTCCCATAACTCTTGCCACATGGCTTGTCCCCACGGAGGTCAGTGGCCTACCATCCACCATTGATATTTCCAAGTAGAAATCCAAAGGGTTAAACCTTTATACAAAGCCCAGCTGTCAGTAGAGATGGTTAATGGTCCAGGCTCATTTTTTATTACCATCCAAACAGCTCTCAATTCTGCCCATTGACTGCTTTGCCCTGTGCCATTTTCATACCACATAGTATCTGTTAAGGGCTGGACAGCAACAGCTGTCCATGATGCTGAGGGTCCCATGCTAGAGCCATCTGTATACCAAGCTTGTTCTGTGATAGGTCCCTGTCCCTCATGGAAAGGTGTAGCCTCCACCTCCATGGGTAGGGGTTGTGTCAAAGTTTCCTCCACAACCTCTACTGGGCCTAGCACAGCTTGCAACTCTTTGGACAGAGGACTCGTTGACACAGTGCTTCTTTGTTCTATATATGCTCCCCATTTAGACAGAGTGGGAGTCTGAGCTACACCTGTCTTAGAGTTGGTTGTCCATGTGCGGAGCCAACCTAGTATGGGATATGTTGTGTTTACTAGGACTTTGGCAGTTCCTGTGATAGCTTCAGTGGCCATCAAGGCAGAATACACAGCTGCTAGCTGTTTTTCTGTTAGAGAATAGCATACTTCAGCACCCTTCCAGAGCTGAGACCAGAATCCTACAGGTGTTCGGAATCAGTCTTGTCTCTGCCACAAACCCCATCCTAACCCCTCTTGGGTGATATTTACGTCTAATTCAAAAGGTTTAGTGGGATCAGCCCCTTGTAAAGCCTGTACTTGCTGTATTGCCCTTTTTGTAGCCCAGTAAGCCTGTTCTACTTCCTCAGTCCAATCCCAGGGGGCTCCTTTCTTTGTTAATGCATACAGAGGGCATGCCATTTGAGCCACATGGGGTACAAAAGCTCTCCAGAGCCCCAGAAGTCCCAAATATATCTGTAGCTGAGCTACTGTTATGGA
>NW_007729836.1:188572-192652 GCF_000696425.1 Galeopterus variegatus
CCCTTCCCAAGTGAAGGCAAACTGATCTTAGCTATCAGCTGAGATTCGAATAGGGAAGAAAGCATTTGCAAGGTCCAATACATAATGATAAGTTCCCAGCTGAGTCATCAGCTGATCCATCAAGTCGTGAACCAAAAGCACAGCTGCATGCAAAGCAGGCACTACTTTGTTTAGTTCTCGATAGTCTACACTCATTCTCCAGGTACCATCAGGTTTTTTCACTGGCCATACCAGAGCATTAAATGGGCTATGGACTGGATGAATATGCCAACTTTTTCTAACTCCAATGTAGTGGCACCTATCTCTGCATGTCCTCCTGGTAGCGATACTGCTTTACATTAACCACATGTCTTGGCTGGGGTAATACCTGTGGGTTATGTTTAGCATATCCCCGTAACACAGGCTTTATTGTCCGTATTCATAGCCGAAATTCTCCAACTGTTGTTTGCAGGTGCAAGCCATAAAGTATGTCCATACCCAAGATGTTCTCAGCTACTGGGGGTATATATACAGTATAAACATGAGGGGGCAATCGTCCTGTGCTTAATGGTATGGTAGTGACACAGCTTTGACTTCAATAGTATGTCCTCCATAGCCATCTATATGAACTGTGGCTCCTGGAAACTTACCTGGATTGCCATATATCAGGCTACGTTCTGCACCTGTATATACCAATGCCAAAACATGCTGCACATTTGTCCTTGACCAGTGTATTGCCAATTCAGTGTGAGGCCTCCAGTCCTCGCCTGCCCCCAAAAGACGAGCACC
This sequence comes from Galeopterus variegatus, assembly GCF_000696425.1. Lineage (NCBI taxonomy): Eukaryota > Metazoa > Chordata > Mammalia > Dermoptera > Cynocephalidae > Galeopterus > Galeopterus variegatus. The sequence continues at coordinate 189,341 of NW_007729836.1, forward strand.
TTGGCCTGCTCCCTAATCGAGCTGGAACATTTCATCTGCTTCCTCAGAAGCAATGAAAAATTCCTTTAAGTCCACTGAGCACACTTTGCTACCTGTTGCTGGATGTTTAGTGAAACATTGTTCAAGGTGTAATTGCCACAAAGCAAACAGGACTGCATTTGGCTGCCGGTCAGTTTTCTTGCTATCAACCCCTGCTGTAAGCAAGTCAAGCCACATCTGCTTATGGCTAGTCTTGCTTGGTCCCCTCGGGATAAGATCCTGATCATTTCTTAGGGGTTGGGTCTTAGCGACCTTTCAGACCCCTTTTGCTTGTCTCCTATCCTCTACTTCACCCAGGCTGGCTATCATGGTCATTACTTCATATATAGGATGACCAAAGTATGGCACCACTATGGCCATCAGTGACCCAAAAGATGTTGATGGGGCATTTTGCAGCACTATATTTCTCATGCTGCCTGTAAAATTTTCATCGTCCGGGCCACAGGTGTTCACATTAAACATGGACTGCCGCATCCCCAGCTCCCGAATTATTTTAACCAAGTCAGTATATGTTTGCCATTTACTCACAGTCTTGGGCAGTTCTCCAGCATTTGCCCACATGGTTCGGGCATCAGTACTCACCCATTCCATTAAGGAGTGATTACCTTAACTTCGTGCGTATCTGCGGCTATTCTGTAGTTGCTGCCTCAGGGATGGGTGCATGGTAATAGAGGCCAATTTTTCCATCTCCTCACCAGAGCATATCACACTATCCACCCCTAGGACCCATAACCGCAGCAGCCAAGCAGCTAGGAGCTCCCCCTATTTCTGCCAGAACTGTCTTCCTAAATCAACTAATTCAACCTGGGTTTATGGGACATAGTTAGTGAATTCAGTCACCTGTGGTTCACCCTCTGGTTGTCCACCTGGTCCTACAGGCTGCTCATGTTTTGGTTTCTGGTGCACAACATGTCGTGCCTGAAGACGCAAAGTCTTCTTCAACTCACCACTGGGTTTGTCGTTCTTCATTCTCCAGGTGTGAGAGGCAGGGGCGCCCAGTCGCAGCACATCATCCTCCAGACAGATTATCCGTGCTTCCAACAGCTTTGATTTCTTCTTTAAATCTCGATCAGTTTGTATCATAGTGAGAAGTAGCCAGTCTCCAGTCAGCAGAAAAGTGGCCACCAGGCACCATATGCTCAAGGATAGCCATATTTCCTCCCCTTCTCAAGGGGCTCTCCAAGGTCACACTGCTTCATGGAGTGCCTGGTCTATGCTGACTTGTAGTATAGGAAGCAGCAAACCAGATCCCGCTCAACAGGAACGTGGCCAGACGGCACAACATATTCAGGAGTAGCCACATTTCCTCCCTCTCCAAGGGACTTTTGGCTACTGCACCTGCTCAGATATCCTGCCAACTATGTCAATTGTAAAGGTAGGGCTTACAGACCCCTCGAGTCTGTTGCACAGATTGAGTTACAAACCCTCAACACACAGGTCTGTGAACTAGGTAAGAGAAAAAAAAAAGATTCTGGGAGCCGTAGATATAGAAAAATGAATGGGTTTTATTCAGATCTGGGAGCAACTGTCCTAGTGGCTTCTCTGAGAGTTCTGAGAAGCCCTGTGGATCAGAAGATTCTGGGAGCCGTAGATATAGAAAAATGAATGGGTTTTATTTAGATCTGGGAGCAACTGTCCTAGTGGCTTCTCTGAGAGTTCTGAGAAGCCCTGTGGATCAGAGCTGTTATTTTTTTATACTTAAGTTCACAACCCTGCACACCTGGGTGCCCATACGCAATTTACATTAAGTAGTAACAAGGAGCACCTGAGGATATTTACAGCAAATGCTCGTCAAGATTCTGAACATCTGAGGGGCCCTGACCATTTTCCTATTTTTTCCAACACCGTAAAAGGATGAATGGGTAAAGAAAAATGTAGTATATATGTACAATGGAATACTATTCAGCCTTAAAAAAGAAGGAAATCCTGCCATTTGTGACAATATGTATTATCCAGAGGACATTAATGCTAAGTGAAATAAGCCAGAGAAGAACAAATACTACGTATTATCACTTATATGATGAATCTAAAGTAGTAAAACTAAGAAGCAGACAATGGAATGGTGGTTGCAGAGATGGGGGAAGGGGGAAATGGGTAGTTATTAGTCAAAGGGTACAACTTCTATTTATACAAGGTGAATAAGTTTAGAGATCTACTGAACAGCATAGTGCCTATAGTTAACAATACTATACTGTATACTTAAAAATTTGCTAACAGGGTAGATCTTATGTTAAGTGTTCTTATCACAAAATAATAATGAATAAGAAGTCAGGAGGAAACTTGGAGGTGATGGGTAGGTTTATGGCATAGATTATGGTAATCGCTTCACAGGTGTATATTTATCTCAAACTCATCAAGTTAGTGTATATTACATATATACAGCTTTTTGTATGTCAATCATACCTCAATAAAGTGGTTTTAAAAATAAACAACCTCTCAATGTCTCCTTTTTGCTTAAGCTTTAAGCCTTAAGAAATATATCTGTAACTTAATCAGACTTGCAAGGCCCACTATGTATTGGTGAAGTCTACCTTTTCAATCTTATTTCACAAATAACATGTTTCAGCTGAGCACAGGATTCACTCTTTCCTCTCACATTCCCTATGACTCTCCAGTCTTAGGAAAGTGAACAAGTTGCACCTTATAGGCAGAAGGTAGATGAACTTTCTTCAGCTATTGAAAGGAAAGAAAAGGAAGATGCTGGTGAGCTGAGCCCATCTAATTAAGCCCAGTGCTAGGACAGAAACTAATGGTCCTTGTGTTCCACAAGTAGCAAGGAGAAAAGTTGTACTTTTTAGAAGTTTGTTGCAGTTTCATTCATTCATTCAACAAGTATTTTCAGACTGCTTGCTCTAGGGCCAGGCACTGTAAGTGCAAGGAAGCAATTCTGATGAGAAGTGGATGTTTCTACCTTCAGTTTCCTCAGGGGAGAAAGATGATCAAATACCCACACAGGTGAATCATTTTCTCAAAAATAAACAGATGAGTGTGGGCACACAGTTGTTTTCTTGAATGAAGGAATTAATGAATGCATGGATAAATCTAATATACTCATTTTATTTCCTTTTAAGCACTTCAATTATTTTACAAAATCTTCCTAAAATACTTAAATAAGTCATAAAACTCTATTAAATTAAACATATAAATGTGACAAATGACAGCTTCTCAAAATGCCAATAATATCTAGTCTTAATAAATATACTTTCAACTTAATATTCTATGTTTTGTTGGAAGCAGGGAGCTGCCCTGAATGCAGGGGTCCCCTAGGGGGCA
>NW_007729836.1:193429-216823 GCF_000696425.1 Galeopterus variegatus
AGGAGAAATGCCTGTTGAATAAAGCGCAACAGTTCCTCAAAACTGTTTGTCCTCCTGACCCCATCTTTTGTCTCTTGTCTCTTTTCTAATCCTGCGCTCGTCTTCTCGTCCCGCCATCTCCGGCTGGCTTCTGGCTATGTTTAAATCAATATTCAATTAAAATTTCAAGTCTGAATCATAAGACAGATCCATCATATTTTTTAACATGCTACATTTTCTTAAGATATGAAGAGTGCAGCCTTGTAACACCAAGATCAGGAGTTTCATTTCCCATACTGGCCAGTCACAGAAAAATTAAATTAAATGAAAAAAATTTTTTAAAAGATGACAAATATTTTAAATGCCAATTATCCATAGACTGTTTTTTTAATATCTTTTTTATTTTATTATTGTACAGTGTCAACATTTATTGGGGCCCTTTACCAATTTCTCCCTAAAACTCCCCTCTCCCTCCTGCTTTCCCACATCTGATGACCTCAGTTTTGATCTCTTCTTTTGAAAGTTCAAGGAATTATTGTGATTATTGTATCTTTTTATATTTTCTTCAACTTCCACTTATGAGTGAGGACATGCAATACTTCTCTTTCTGTGCCTGGCTTGTTTCACTTAACATAATTTTCTCTAAGTTCGTCCATGTTTCTACAATGACAGAATTTCATTCCTTTTTATGGCAGAATAGTGTTCCATGGTGTATATACACCACATTTTTCTTATCCAGCTGTTCGTCAATGGACATTTAGGTTGGTTCCAACTCTTAGGTATTGTAAATAGAGCTGCGATAAAAACGGGAGTGCAGGTATCCCTTTTAAATGATGATTTCCATTCCTTTGGACATACACCCAGCTGCAGGATTGCAGAATCACATGACAGTTCTATCTAATTGTTTGAGGAACCTCCATACTGTTTTCCATAATGGCTGCATTAATTTCCAGTCCCACCAACAGTGTAGGAGGGTTCCCTTTTCTCTGCATCCTCACCAACATTATTTTTCTCTGTCTTTTGGATACTGGCCAGTCTAACTGGTATGAGATGGTATCTCAGTGTGGTTTTGATTTGCATTTCCCTGATGCTTAGTGATGCTGAACATTTTTTCATGTGTTGCTATCCATTTGTATATCTTCCTTTGAGAAATTCCTAGTCAGCTCCTTTGCCCATTTTTAAATCAGGTTACTTGGTTTTTTACTGTTAATTTGAGTTCTCTGTATATTCTGGATATTAATCCCTAGTCAGATGCGTAGTTTGCAAATATTTTCTCCCATTCTATAGGTTGTCTTTTCACTCTCTTAACTGATTCTTTTGCTGTTCAGAAGCTTTTCAATTTGATATAACCCCATTTATTTTTCCTTTTGTTGCCTGTGCTTTTTAGGTCTTGTTCATAAAGTCCTTACCTAGTCCTACTTCCTAGAGTGTTTCCCCTACGTTTTCTTTTAGAAGTTTTATAGTTTCAGGTCTTATATATAAGTATTTAATCCATTTTGAGTTGATTTTGGTATGTGACAAGAGGTACGGGTCTAGTTTCATTCTTCTACATATGGATGTCCAGTTTTCCCAGCACCACTTATTGAAGAGGCTGTCCTTTCCCCAATGTATGTTCCTGTTGTCCCTGTCAAATATAAGTTGGCTGTAAGTATGTGGTTATGTAGTTTGTTTTCTGGGTTTTCTGTTCTGTTCCATCGGTCTGAGTGTCTGTTTTTATGCCAGTACCATGCTGTTTTGGTTACTGTAGCTTTGAGGTATAATTTTAAGTCAGGTAGTGAAATGCCTCTGGCTTTATCTTTTTTGCTCAGGATTGCTTTGGCCATTCACAACCTTTTGTTGTTCCATATGAACATTAGAATTGTTTTTTCTATTTCTGCGAAGAATGTCATTAGTATTTTTTTTTTTTGGCATAGTACTATTTTTTATTGGTTACGAGTATTCATGAAATACAAAGCTGATTGTCACCACTTGTGCCTAAGATGTGATGGCCATATCCATACTGGCAGCATGCCCATTACTACAAATTGTGATTATACCCCATGTCCCCCACCCAGTTATCCCCAACCTCCCTCCCCATCCCCCTTTCCCCACTTTGTATCCCTAGGCATGTTCTCTCCCTCTGAAAGTCCAACACACCGCCATGGTCTTTCTTTCCTTTCTTCTTTCTCTCTTACCTCCCACATATGAGTGAGTACATGCGGCATTTATCCCTCTGTGCTTTGCTTATTTCACTCAACATAAGTTTCTCCACTCTCATCCATGTTGTTGCAAATGGGATTATTTCATTCTTTTTTATGGCAGAGTAGTATTCCATGGTGTATATATACCACAGTTTCTTTATCCAGTCATCCATCAATGGACATTTAGGTTGGTTCCATAGCTTGGCTATTGTAAACAGAGCTGTGATGAACATGGGAGTGCAGGTATCCGTTCAACATGATGATTTCCATTCCTCTGAGTATATACCCAGAAGTGGGATTGCTGGATCATATGAAAGATCAATTTATAGTTGTTTGAGAAACCTCCATACTGTTTTCCATAGTGGTTGTACTAATTTACAGTCCCACCAACAGTGTAGGAGTATTCCCTTCTCTCCACACCCTCGTCAGCATTTGTTATTCTCCCTCTTTTTTTATAATAGCCAGTCAACTGGTGTGAGGTCATAACAAAACAATAAGTTGATTTTTTGAGAAGATAAATAAAATAGACAATCCATTAGCTAGGTTAACAAAAAAAAAAAAAAAGAAAAAAAGAAAAAAAAAAGAAAAGAGAAGACCCAAATAACAAAAATCAGAAATGATAAGGGAGATATTACAATCAATACCACAGAAATATGAAGAATCATTAGAGACTATTATAAACAATTGTATGACAACAAATATGAAAACCTGGAAGATATGGATAAGTTTCTGGACACATACAAACTACCCAGACTGAATCAAGAAGAGATAGAAACCTGAACAGAATGTCATTAGTATTTTGATGGATGTTGTATTGAATCTGTAGATCACTTTGGGTAGTATGGACATTTTCACAATGTTAATTCTTTCAATCCAAAAGCATGGAATGTCTTTCCATCTTTGTGTGTCCTCCTTAATTTCTTTCAGCAGTGATTTGTAGTTCTCATTGTAGATATCTTTCACCTCTTTGGTTAAATTTATTCCTAGATATTTTAATTTTTTTGGTGACTATTGTAAGTGGGCTTGCTGTCTTGATTTTTGTTCTGCTAGTTCCTTGTTGGAGAATGAAAATGCTGTTGATTTTGGAGTGTTGATTTTGTATCCTGCAACTTTACTGACATTGTTTATCAGTTCTAAGAGTTTTTGGTAGAGTCTTTAGGTTTTTCTAAATACAAGATCATGTCTTCTGCAAACAGGGACAGTTTGACTTCATCTTTTAAATTTGGATGCCCTTTTTTTCTTTCTCTTGCTTGATTACTCTGGCTAGTATTCCCAATTCTTTGATAAATAAGAGTTGTGAGAGTGAGCATCCTTGCCTTGTTCCTGTTCTTAAGGGAAAAGCTTTCAGCTTTTCTCCATTTGGGATGATATTGGCGGTGGGTTTTTCATATGTGGCTTTTTATTGTGTTGAGATACTTTCTTTCTATATCTAATTTGCTGAGAGTCTTTATCAGAAAGGGAAGTTGAATTTTGTCAAATGCTTTTTCTGAGTCCATTGAGATAATCATATGGTTTTTGTCCTTGATTTTTTTGAGGTAGTGTATCCCATTTATTGATTTTTGTATGTTGAACCATCCTTGCATCACTGGGATAAATCCCACTTGATCATGTAACTGTGATTTAATCCTCATGTCTATGCTTGAATTTGATCTTTTGGCATAGATGTTTTACGATACTTAATCACTTAAATTCTATTTTCCATATCTGGGGACTACAGTTACATATTGATTGGGAGGCTATTTACCTGGAGCCCAGGATTCTCTTCTTCTCACCCCTAACCCCCTTCCTCTTGGATGGTGAGCTATAAGGACACATGACTGATGTGGTAGCAGCCATTTTTTTCATGTAAATGGGAGTCTGTATGGGAGATCATGAAACCAGCATTAATGAAATTCAGCAACAAGCAGAGGGCAGAGATGGAGGGTAAGACCTGATAATGCTTGAGTTCATGTATACATTTGTGCTTGAATTAAGACCCACCCTGAATCTTCCTAATTGCATAAGCCCACCCATTTCTTATTTGGCCTAAGCTAAGTTTCTTTTTCTTTTTCTTTTTTCTTCAAAAGATGACCAGTAAGGGGATCTTAACCCTTGACTTGGTGTTGTCAGCACCACGCTGTCCAAAGTGAGCTAACTGGCCATCCCTATATAGGGATCTGAACCCATGGCCTTGGTGTTATCAGCACCATACTCTCCCAAGTGAGCTACGGGCCAGCCCTCAGCTAAATTTCATTTAGATTTTCATCACTTTTAATTGAAAGGATCCTGATATATTTCCTAAGCTGTGTTAGACTTTATCCTCTGTGATCCCAAACCTTGAAAACATTAGTTACCCCAAATAGCCTTGAAAGTGCTTGAGAAATGAAGGAAGATAGAGAGTCTAACATTCACCAAAGTGGTGAGGAGTGAGGCTATAGTAACAAAAAGTGAAATGAATGGCTGATGGAGAACTCAGCAAAATTAGGGATACAGAGCAAGTAGTTACCATAAGAACATAAATACTCTGGCATTCTGTGAAATTGGGAGAACACCAGACTTCCCATGACTTGTGGAAAAGGAGGTCAAGTCATTTTGTTTGGATATGAAAGAGTGTCCTCCAGGAGGCTGAGATCTCTGGGTGACATTTCCGTGCTTTCTATCAAGATAAAAGGTGTTTCAGCTCCTGGAAGTATCATAGCTTATTGTGATAAAAATAGGCAAAATAATTAACTTCAGGAAGGGCAGCAAAATAGCAGAGGATTGAGCTTAGGGCAGGCCTCAGGACAGTCTTATCCTAGAGGAGGGAAATGTGGCATACGGAAAGTGTAGTGTCAAAGCATCTGTTGTTTGCTTGACCAGCATTCATTTCTCCTTCTGGCAATAGTGCCTCAATACTCTTTTGGGGATCAACTTTTTATCCTCATTCAGTTCATATAGTAGGGCTGACCTACCCCTGTCTCCTGCAGAACCTCGTAATTCAGTTCATTTCAATGAGAGTTAAAAGTGTACTTGTAGCTGTAATGACTGATTCAGGAATGAGACTCTTATCCCAACTATTATAATAAGATTCAAACCTTTTTTTAGATGTTTTGGAAAAGGAAAGCTGTCTTCTGCTGAAATTGTAACTCTACAGCTGCCAGAGTCTACCACTGGGGATGGGAGGGAGTGGAGCAGGGAAAGCCAGTCTGAGGATAATGATGACATTAATGAAAGCATGGATGGGTCCAAGAGATGGAGAGAGAAATTTCTGGCAAAACTTTTGGAGATACTGGATCCAGCCATACGCAAATTCAGAGATTCCTCTGGATTTTTCAGGTACAGGAGTCATAGAGTTCACTATTCTGTCCCCACTTTCCCACTTTTTAAATTTTTTTGACTTCAGTCACTTTGAATTGGGTTTTCTGTAAAATCTGGGGAATCTGACCGTACTGGAGATGACAGAGGGTGTTATTCTTCCAAAGAAGTTCAATGTGCTACATGTGGTTTCCCCACTAGAGGGTGTAGCACACTTATTGCACTATTCAGAGCTAATGCCGGCACGCATTTACTGTCAGAACTGTTGGGATTGGGCAGGATCTTAATCACAGAGCTCACATCCCTGAAAGGGCCCCTTTTTTAGAAAGACTGGGAGAGCAGTAAGATGACCGGGACATAGCTACAGGCATAGAAAAGGTGCTAAGTGGAGACTTCATCTCAAAAACCATGAAGCTCCCTTAGTCCAGAAAAGAAAAAAAGGACAGGAATAGCAAATAAGTTTTGTCTTCCATGCTAGATCTGATAGTAAGGCGTGTTTGGACTACTGTGTTAAGAGTCTGAGACCACACCCAGCTAAGGAAAGTGTACTATCATTAATTACTGATATCTAGGGTGGGCATGAGGAGAAGCAGGTAGGTTGGATGCGATAGAAATTTGCCATCTATGAGTGAGATGTTTCTCATTAGGAGCAGTATTAGCATTTTGGATGGGTGGATTCTTCACTGTGCAGAACTGTTCAGTGCATTACAGAGCTGTAGCCCACTGAATGATAGTACTGCTCCAGTCATTGTGACAAGTAAAAGAATCATTTCCCCACATACTTTAAGTGCCCTTATGAAAACAGTGCTGCTCCACTTGAAAGTCATTAGGTTAGACCAAGAGTGAGTTACCTTGCATTTACCTGAGGATTGAACTAGAGCTTCATAATTTTTTTCAAGGCTAAGGGGGAAAAATTAGGATTTTTTTGTAGCTTTTGAGACCAAACTGAGCTTTCCATCAGTAGGGGATAGAGACTAAGATTGGGGATGGGAATAGAGTCTCCAGCATAGGAAAGAAGATGCTTATGGTGAGAGGGAGTCAGGTAAAACCCAACAGCAGGTGTCTAATATATCATCCCTGGTTAAGAAAAGGGTAGAGAAAGAGAAAAAGAAAATAATAAAAATAAAAAAGAAAGAAAAGAGTAGAAGGAGCCTCAGCTGTGGGGGAAGGGATGTCCAGTCAAACATCAATGTCACTTGGGGTGCTCTCATCCTACCTTAGGGTTCCATTGTTGTTCAGTACTTCTTTATTCAGAATGTCATCTTTATATGATACTTCTCAGGGAGCTGCCCTCTACTCTGTACTTCTGAATCTACTGAATAATATCAGCCTCCTTAAATTATTTTTGGAACAGGGTAGCATATGGGTCAATGAATAAATAAATAAATTAAATATTCCTTACCCCTCAATTTAAGAATCCAGGATCACTATTTTAATATTCTTCATGTCCCTGTAATTAACCCCAGAGAGAGAAGTAAGGAAAAGAGGGTCTGAGCAACAGGATGATATCATTGCCACTTTCAAGTTTTGCATGCCCTCCAGCCAAAGACCATCAGCAACATACCTATAGTTGGACAGGTTGGGTTTATTATTTATTGCAGCCTGGGAGAACATACACCCTGGGGAGCCATAGGCATGTCATTAAAGGGATATTAGAAAGGACCTATTGTAGGATTTGGGATTGTTGGGTTAATTTGGGGGAAGATTTAAGGAAGAGAGACTTTGCTTTGGATTGGATGCCCTCAAAAAGTGGGAGTAATTCTGTCATCAGGTATCTTTTAAAAACTTTATGTAGAAGGAGGGAAGACAAGCCCTAGGGCTTAAGGTGTAATTGGTGAAGAAGCAGCAGTCACTTATGTATAGGGGAATGTTGGATATTTTGTGGCTTGGATAATGTTCATGCTTTGCCTGTGTTCAGACATGATTATGAAGTGGTATTGTCCTTGTCTTGAGTCATCATAGTTGCAGAGTGGCTTTGTCAGATGAAAATGTTCTATGAAATTATTTATCTTAAACAGGAGGACATCAAGGCCCAAGTGTAAGTAGGAGGTCAGCCTGTAACAATGCCAGTGTCAGCTCCTGAATCTCATAGGTCGTTTTTCTCTTTCTTTCATTATGTCATACCGTTTAACAATCATTTCGTTTCCTTTTCTCTCACTTGATTATAAAGTACACAAGTGCACAAACCTGTTTTGCTTACCACTGAAGACCAAGAGTTGAGCCAAGTCTCTCAGTCTCATAAATGCTTAAAGAATATTTACTGAGTAAATGACTGAGTTTTCCAGTTAGTCCATTAGATTGTGAATTGCTCGAAGTCTGGGGTTACTTTCTATTTATCTCTGTATTTCTAGAACCAAACACAGTTCTGGCGCATCTCATTAAATATATCTCAAGTCAAAGAAAAGCTTTCCACAGGATAAGATTTATTGATTTTTTTTTAAAAAAATAAGATAATTTAATGAATTCTGCTTTACGAAGGAAAGACGATACTTAATTTAGATGGTTTCACTCATGATGAACAAAAGCAAATCATGTCATTTTCCAGATTTTGGGGCCTTTATGCATTTCCCATGGTGTTGAATTCTAAAAAAAATAAGATAATTTAATGAATTCTGCTTTACGAAGGAAAGACGATACTTAATTTAGATGGTTTCACTCATGATGAACAAAGGCAAATCATGTCATTTTCCAGATTTTGGGGCCTTTATGCATTTCCCATGGTGTTGAATTCTAAGATGGAAATCCAGAGCTCTAAGAGGAATTGATATAAATATTTAGAGACCATTTGTATGAAATATAACCATTCTTCCTCCTAGAATTGGCTTTTAAGAGAAGAGAAGTCTTAATTTGTAAATTCCTGACTTACAAATAGCTCATAGCTACAAAGATTTGCCTCTCCTGTCACTGTGCCCTTCCAGCCTGGGGACCTCTCTGCCTTGTAATGATGGTGGAAAATTATTAGAGCTTTTAGCAAATGGGTTAACCTATATGTTAAGAAGCAAAGGGAGGGGAAAGTAATGACTTGGTGAAGTACCCTGGGAAAATCTTTTTTATTTCTGTGAATTAGAATTACCTTATCTTTTAAATGACCATAATTTTGGGTACCTACTGACATAGGCTCTTTTGAGGCTCACTATGAAAGTGCTCTGTGATCTGGAAAAAGGAAAGATATTTATTATTGGGGCAAAGACCATAATGGTCAAGAACAAGATAAACACAGGAGTGTGGAAAATATAAGTGAAAAATATTTGTTGTCTTCAGCAATTATGTAATAATAAAAGCAAGCCAGTTGCTACATTTCATTCTAAATTATAGTTAATGGAGTTTTGCTTGCATATTTCATACAGAAGATGTTCATTTTTAAAAAATTTAACAAGGCCTGTGCCCCAACCCACGCTGAAGTGAGCCCAGCAGGGGCAGAACCGTGCAGTTAGAGGCATCCCCTCCCTGCTGCTTTGGACCCGGAGGGGAGTGCCATCCCATGCACCCTGACCCACGCTGAGGTGATCCCAGCAGAACCACATGGCTAGAGACAGCCCCTCCCTCCTCCTTTGGACCCAGAGGGGAGTGCCAGCCCATGGGGTCTGACCCATCGAGGTGTGCCCAGCATAACTGCGTGGCTCTAGGGGCTCATTCTACAACTACGGATTCTGGAACAGGACCCAATGTGGTTTAACATAATCACCACCACGCCTACTGTAAAGCAAAGACAATTCACCACAGTTGCAACCAGGGCCACTCCACAGCCAACCTCAGTGTAATAGAAGAAGCAAACCCTCTACCAAATGACACCACCAAAAGAATACAGTAATGCTCCAAAGTCAGATTCCATGAAACAGGGAATCCTTGAAATGTCTGAAAAAGAATTCTGAGCAATGATCTTAAGAAAACTTGAAGAAGTAAAGGAAAACTCAATTAGAGGATGCATTGAAACAAGAAAAAATATCCAGAATATGAAGGAGGAAATCTACAAAGAGGTTAATACCTTAAAAAAGAGTGTAGCAGAACTTCTAGAAATGAAAGACTCACTCAATGAAACATAAAACACAACAAACTTCTAGAAATGAAAGATTCACTCAATGAAATAAAAAACACAAATGAGAGCTTAAGCAGCAGGGCAGAGCAAGCAGAAGAATGAATTTCAGAGTTTGAAAATGGTCTTTTTGAAATAACTCAGGCAGACAAAAAAAGGAAAAAAGAATTAAAAACAGTGAGGAAAACCTAAGAGAGATAGCAGACAACTTCAAGCACTCTAACATCTGAATTGTGGGTATTCCTGAAGGGGAGGAGAAAGGAAAAGGTATTGAAAACCTACTCAAGGAAATACTAACAGAAAACTTCCCAGGTGTAGGGTGATACAGACCTTCTGATCTAGGAAGCTCAAAGGTCCCCAAACAGATTCAATACAAAAAGATCCTCCCCAAGACACATACTTAAATTTGCAAAGCTCAAAGACAAAGAATTCTACAAGCAGCAAGAGAAAAGCATTAGGTCACTTATAGGGGAACCCCCATCACACTAACAGCAGACTTCTCAACCAAAACCCTACAAGCCAGAAGAAAGTAGAATGATATATTCAAAATCCTAAAGAAAAAAATTGCCAGTCAAGAATTCTTTACCCAGCAAGGCTCTCCTCCAGAAATGAGGGAGAAATAGTGTATTTCCCAGATAAACAAAAGTTGTGGGAATTCCCTACCACACAACCAGCCTTGAAAGAAATTCTCAAGGGAGTCATTCATCTGGAATCTGAATGATGGTGACCAATATCACAAATATACAAGAAAGAGCAAAGCCAACTGTTAAAACAAAAATGCCAGCAAGAAAGAGAAGGAAGCTAAATCATCCCACCTTAAATTCTGAACTAACATTGAAGAAGAGAAACAGAAGGGGAAATAATGATCAAAAGATATTTAAATCAGTTAAATAAGAAGCAATTAAATGACAGGAATTAAGCAACACCTTTCAATAACTACCCTAAATGTCAATGGACTAAAACTACCCATTCAAAAGACATGGACGAACTGATTGGATTAAAAAGATAGACCCAAGTATATGCTGTCTTCAAGAGACCCACCTCACCTGTAGAGACACACATAGACTAAAAGTGAAGGGATGGAAAAAGATATACCATGCAAATGGGACAAAATAGACTTTAAACCAAAAAACATAAAATATAAAAAGAAGGCCACTATATAATGATAAAGGAATCTATCTACCTAGAAGATATAACAATCATAAACATGTATGTACCCAATACTGGAGCATAGATATATAAAGCAAACACTCTTAGACCTAAAGAAAGAAATAGGACCTAAGACATATTAATAGTGGGTGATCTGAACACCCCTTTCTCAATATGGGACAGACCTTCAGGCAACAAGTCAACAAAAAGACATAGGATTTAATCTACACCCTAGACCAACTCGACTTGGCAGATATATACAGAACATTTCACCCAACAACTAAAGAATACACTTTCTTCTCATGAGCTCATGGTACATTCTCTAGGATAGACCACATATTAGGTCGCAAACCTAGTCTCAGCAAATTTTAAAATATTGAAATCATTCCAAATACCTTTTTAGACCATGATAGACTAAAATTCAAAATAAAGAATAAGCAAAACTCTGGAAGCTATACAAATATGGGGAAACTAAATTATAAGCTCCTGAATGGCCTATGAGTCCAAGAAGGAATTAAACAAGAAATCAAAAAATTTCTAGAAACTAATGAAAATAAAGATACATCATACCAAAACCTGTGGGATACTGCAAAAGCAGTACTGAGAGGCAAATTTATTGCAATAAATGCTTATATCAAAAGAATGGAAAGACTTCAAATAAACAACCTAACACTATGCCTCAAAGGACTTAAAAAACAACAATCCAAACCTAAAGGTAGTAGATGGAAAGAAATAATTAAGATCAGAGCAGAACTAAATAAAATAGAGACCCCCAAAACAATAGAAAAGATCAGCGAAACAAAAAGTTGGTTTTTCAAGAAGATAAATAAAATAGACAAATCATTAGCTAGGGTAATGAAAAAAAGAAGAGAGAAGACCCAAATAACAAAAATCAGAAAAGAAAAGGGACACATTACAACTGATACTATAGAAATACGAAGAATCATTAGAGACTATTATAAACAACTGTATAACAATAAATATGTAAATCTGGAAGACATGGATAAGTGTCTAGGCACATACAAATTACCAAGACTGAACCAAGAAGAGATAGAAAACCTGAACAGACCAATAACAAGGAAGGAGATTGAAGTGGTAATCAGCAATCTTCCAACAAAGAAAAGTCCTGGTCCAGATGGTTTTACAGCTGAATTCTATCAAACTTTTATTTTTTTATTTATTTATTTTTTTGTCTTTTTCCGTGTCCAGCAATGGATCGCAACCCTCAGTGTTGCCCCCGTACCGGACCGGGGACCGGCAACGGGATTGCAACCCTCGGTGTTGCTCCCGCGCCTCGCTCAGCCAGTGAGCGGGAACCGGTCCGTATGTGGGATCCGAACCCTCGGGCGGGAGCGCCGCCGTGCTTCCCAAGCGGCGCACTATCTGGTGCGCCACTGGGCCGGCCCCTATCAAACTTTTAAAGAGGAGTTAATACCAATTCTCCTCAAACTATTCCAAGCAATTGAAACAGATGTTACTCTCCCAAACTCATTCTATGAGGCCAACATAACTCTAACACCAAAACCAGATAAAGACACAACAAAAAAAGAAAATTATAGGCTAATATCCTTGATGAACCTAGATGCTAAAATCCTCAATAAAATATTAGCAATCAGAATACAGCAAAATATCAAAAAAACTATACACTGTGATCAAGGGGATTCATCCCAGGGATGCAAGGATGGTTCCACATATGAAAGTCAGTAAATGTGATGCATCACATCAACAAACTCAAGGACAAAGATCATATGATTATCTCAATAGATGCTGAAAAAGCATTTGACAAAATTCAACATTGCTTCATGATAAAGACTCTCAACAAATTAGGTATAGAAGGAAAATATCTCAACACAATAAAAGCCATTATGACAAGCCTACTTCCAGTATTATTCTGAGTGGGGAAAAACTGCAGGCCTTTCCCTTAATAACAGGAACAAGACAAGGATGCCCACTCTCGCCACTTCTGTTTAACATAGTACTAGATGTACTAGCCAGAGCAATCAGGCAAGAGAAAGAAATAAAAGGAATCCAGATTGGAAAGATGAAGTCAACCTTTCTCTATTTGCAGATGACATGATACTATATATAGAAAAACCTAAAGACTCTGTCAAAAAACTCCTAGAGCTAGTTAGTAACTTCAGTAATGTTGCAGGATACAAAATAAATGCCCCCAATCAGTAGCATTTTTATACTCAAATAATGAATTAACAGAAAGAGAAATAAAGAAAGTAAGCCCATTTTTCATTGTCACACAAAAAATAAGATATCTAGGGATCTATTTAACCAAGGAGGTAGAAGACCTCTACAATGAAAACTACAAACCACTTCTGAAAGAAATTAAAGACGAAACAAAAAGATGGAAAGATATTCCATGCTCTTGGATTGGAAGAATTAACATTGTGAAAATGTCTATACTACCCAAAGTGAACTACAGATACAATGTAGTCCCCATCAAAATACCAATGACATTCTTCACAGAAATGCAAAAAACAATCTTACCTTTAATATGGAAAAAAAAGACCCTGAATAGCCAAAGCAATACTGAGGAAAAATATAAAGCTGGAGGCATAACACTACCTGGCTTCAAATTATACTACAAAGCTATTGTAACTAAAACAGTGTGGTACTGGTACAAAAATAGACATTCAGACCAGTGGAGTAGAATTGAGAACCTGGAAATCACCCCTCAGGCTTATAGCCATCTGACATTGGACAAAAGCAACACAAATCTACACTGGAGAAAAGACTGCCTCTTCAGCAAGTGGTGCTGGGAAAACTAGATATCCATATGCAGAGGAATGAAATTAGATATGCATCTCTCATCATACACTAAAATCAACTCAAAATGTATTAAAGACTGAAGTATAAGACCTGAAACTGTAAAATTACTAAGAGAAAATATAGGTGAAACACTTCAGCAATTAGGTCTGGTCATAGGCTTTATGAACATAAGCCCAAAAGCACAAGCAGCAAAAGAAAAAATAAATGGGACTATATCAAACTAAAAAGGTTCTGCACAGCAAAGGAAACAATCAAGAGTGAAACAACAACCTACAGAGTGGGAGAAAATGTTTACTAACTATACATTCAACAAGGAATTAATATCTAGAATATACATAGAACTCAAGCAATTATACAGTAAAAAACCAAATAGCCCAGTAAAAAAATGAGCAAAGGAGCTGAATAGACATTTTTCAAAAGAAGACATACAAGTGGCCAACAGATACATGAAAAATGCCCAACATCACTAGTCATCAGGGAAATGCAAATTAAAACTACATTGCGATACCACCTCATCCCAGTTAGACTGGCTATAAACAAAAAGACGGTGAATAACAAATGCTGGAGAGCATGTGGAGAGAAGGGAACACTCCAACACTGTTGGTGGGACTATAAATTAGTACACCTACCATGGAAAACAGTATGGAGTTTTCTCAAACAACTACAAATAGGTCTTCCATATGGTCCAGCTATCCTTTTTCTGGGTATATACCCAGAGGAATGGAAATCATCATGTCGAAGGGATACGTGCACTCCCATATTCACTGCAGCTCTGTTTACAATAGCCAAGCTATGGAACCAACCTAAATGTCCATTGATGAATGATTGGATAAGGAAACTGTGGTATATATATGCCATGGAATACTACTTTGCCATAAAAAAGAATGAAATACTCCCGTTTGCAACAACATGGATGAACTTGGACAAACACTGTATGTGCTCAATCATATGTGGGAATTAAGAGAGAAAGAAGGAAGGAAAGAAAGACCACAGTAGTGCATTGGTATTGCAGAGGGAAAGAGCATTCCTTTGGCTACAAGGAGGGGAGGGGGGAGGAGGGGGAGGGANAATTATTAAGGGAAAAATATAGGTGAAACACTTCAGCAACTAGGTCTGGGCACAGAGTTTATGAACATGAGCACAAAAGCACAAGCTGCAAAAGAAAAAAAAAATAAACAAATGGGACTATACCGAACTAAAAATCTTCTGCACAGCAAAGGAAACAATCAGCAGAGGTAAATGACAACCTAGAGTGGAAGAAAATTTTTGCTACTATGCATCTGACGAGGGATTAATATCCATAATATAAAAGGAACTCAAGCAATTATACAGTTAAAAAAACCCTGTAACCCAATTAAAAAAAGGGCAAAGGAGCTGAATAGACATTTTTCAAAGGAAGACATACAAATGGCCAACAGTTGCATGAAAAAATGCACATCACTAGTCATCAGGGAATTGCAAATTAAAACTTCATTGAGATACCGCCTCATCCTAGTTAGCCTGGCTAGAATCAAAAAGGCAATGAATAACAAATGCTGGCAAGGATCTGGAGAGAAGGGAATACTCCTACACTATTGGTGGGATTGTAAATTAATACAACCACTATGGAAAACAGTATGGAGTTTTCTCAAACAGCTACAGATAGATCTTCCATTCAATCCAGCAATCCCACCTCTGGGTATATAGCCAGTGGAATGGAAATCATGTCAAAGGGATACCTACACTCCCATGTTCATCACAGCTCTGCTTACAATAGCCAAGACATGGAACCTACCTAAATGCCCATCAGTGGTTGATTGGGTAAGGAAACTGTGGTATATATACACCATGGAATACTACTCTGCCATAAAAAAGAATGAAATATTCCCATTTGCAACAACATGAATGAACCTGGAGAAACATGTTGAGTGAAGTAAGTAAAGCACAGAGGGATAAATACCACATGTACTCACTCATATGTGGAAGCAAAGAGAGAAAGAAGGAAGGAAAGAAAGACTACAGTAGTGTGTTGGACTTACAGAGGGAGAGAGCATTCCTAGGGCTACAAAGTGGAGTGGGGAGGAAAGGGGGAAGGGGAGGGAAGTTGGGGGATAATTGGGTGGGGGACACTGGGTACAAAAGCAATTTCTGGTAATGGTATACTGCCAGTATGAATCTGGCCCTTACATCATGGGCACGAGGGGTGACAATTAGCTTTGTATCCCTTAAATATTCACAATAAAAAAAGTTAACAATAGCCACATAGGTGCTATTGTAAAATGAAAAAAAACATTGTTCACCTTCTGTAAATACTTCCTTTTTGATATTGGGCAAGACAATTAACTTTGGAGTCTTTTCTTTGTATGTATAAGAGAGAATAATCTTTATCTTTCCTACCACGCTGTATTGGTATGGGCCTCTTAGGGGCCCATTTGTGCAAGTACTTTCTAGCTGTACCAGATTTATAATCTTATATTATCTGTAGTAATAGCCTGAGAGTAATAATACCTTCATCTTTTTTTGCTTTCCTTGAACCTAGCACAGTGTCTGGAACTTACTAGGTGTATATTCATGGGAAAAATGGACACATGCTCATATAAGAAATTCTTTTGAAAAGTCCTAAAATTCTGTCCAAATGTAAGATTGTCATTATGATATAAGATAATGGGAAGTTAAACTTCTGGCCTCTGGGAGTCAAATTCCTAGGTTTTTTCTTACAAGCTGTGATATCTTGCATAAATCCCTAAATCTATCTAAGCCTCAGTTCAATTATCTATAAAATGGGAAATAACACCTTTACCTAAAAAAAAAAAGACTGATCATACTATATGCATCATTTGATATCTTCCCCTTTTTAAACTTAACATCATGTCATGATTATTACTAGAAAACCTAATATGTAATGTCTAGCGTTTTGTTTGTTTTTTTAAATCATGTATGGCTAAAAAAGAAGGATAAGCAAAATGTGAAGCCAGAGATCTTTGGTGTGCTCAAGCAGATCAACCTTTCTGCCCCAGGATGCAGAATCAAAGTACCAGGTAGAACCTGAACTGGGTGCAATTGGTGTAAAGGTATGCTTGGCCCTTCGCCTCATCATGAGCATGATTTGGCCCCACATTTGGAATGCCTTGATAATCTGAGAAGAAAGCAACTGCAGGCTAAAGGAGATAAATGTGAATGTTGAGGAGTCAGAGAATTCTTATTTGTGAACTCCCTCTGACATGGTGGGCATGAGGAGCAGAATGGATCTCCCAACTGGCCTGAGTTAAGAAGATGAGAAATAAGGCATAGAAATACATCAGGGAGTGTCATGAACAAGGATATTTAAAAGGCAGTGCCAGAATGAGAGTAGGAGCAGATTTTCTTTGAGAAAACTGCACTTCACTTCATTCCTACTGTTGTCTCTGGAAATACCAAGAAAGATTTGGGAACTGGAAACTTGAAAAATACTGGATTTCTTGCCAGTAAATTCAGTGGGAATTATAGCATTGATATTTGTAGCATTACCATACATAGTCACACATTGCCTTTACTAACTATTTCCCAGGAAGTATTAATTACAGATGTACTATAAATTATTGAAACTAATTATCTCTCATCAAAACATTTAAATGTTTTACTAGTATTTTACTCCTAGAACCAATAACTGAACAGATTTGAACATTATTCTTTGACAATACCTTTAATACTTCTTAAGGTAGAACCCAGAATAGCCAAAAAAAATCTGAAAGAGACAAAGCTGAAGAACCCATACTTCCTGATTTCAAAATTTACTACACAAAACTACAGTCATCAAGACAGTGTTAATGGCATAAAGATAGATACATAGACCAATGGAATAAAATTAAGAGTTTAGAAATAAACCCTCATACTTATGGTCAACTGATTTTCAACACAGGTGCAAACACAATTTAATGAGGAAAAAATAGCCTTTTCAACAAATGGTCCTGGGATGATTGGATATCTACATACAAAACAATGAAATTGGATCTCCTACCTCACATCACATGTAAAAAATAAGTGGGGGCTTCTGGTCAAGATGGAGGAATAGACAGTCCCCAGTATCACCCTCTCCCACAATCAACCAATTTACAACTGTTAAAAAGCAACGACAGCCAAGCTGGGGCTGCTAGAGCTCAGGGGAAGAGGAGGAGAGACCTGTAAAGTACATGAAGACAGGTGAAGGAACAATAAGAGAAAGAAAGGATCATTCCTACCATTTTGAGCCCTGGCTACTTCAAGGCTGGGGCTAGTGAGCACGCAGAGCAAGAGCTGGCAAAAGCTGCAGCTGTGCCCTTTGTATGAAGTTGCTTTAGACAACAGAGGAGAAGAGGACCTTGATGGCCCCCAGGCCAGCAAGACCACTGACAGGGTTCATGTGGACCCACAAGAATGAGGAGCCATAGACAACTGAAAAAAGGAGCCACTCAGAGGCTCATGAGTCATCACAAGGGACCGGTGCATTGCTCACCCCATGGGAAGTGTTTGGAGTGCGGGTGATGGGGGAGACAGGCCCACCAGGGGAACATTGGGGCACAGAATGGACAGCCAATATGCCCCTCAATCAATGCAGGACCACTCAGTCAAGGCTGGTCAGGAATATATATCTGTAGGGGGTGCAGTTTGCTGAAAAGACTCAGGCCCAGACCAGGGTTTCCACACAATACAGGTATATTAGGCCTTACAAGACCTGGAAATATATACAAGGTCAACAATTAAAACCTGAGCTACACAAAAAGCCTTCCTCAGGGAATCTGCAGCAGTGAAGCAATTTAGCTTAGCTCAACCACAGGGCTCAAGTGCTGGTATTCACAGGAAGTTCCCCCATTTTAGAAGTAAGCAAAGGACAACAAATTAGTTCCAGTGCAAAGTTTAAATAGTAGGAACAGCAAATAATCCAACACAGAACTGTAAAAAAAACCCCCCAAATTCCCACAGATCAAAGTCTGATGTTAACTAGTAAAGGTCTAACACCACCAAAGAACACCTATAAAACCTAGAAGGACCGGAAGCCCCTTGGGCTCCCAAGCCAGATGGGGGAGGGCTTTGGGCCTCAGCCACACCCCCCAGTGATCACACCCAGTCCAGCGACAATAAGGAGGGCATCTCAAGAAGCACCCCAGGCTCCCAAGCTGGAGCAGTGGGGGACTGAGGGCTCAGGCACGCCCCCTCCAATATCTGCAACCAGTCCAGGGACAACAACCGAGCCACTGGAGGAACATCCATGATCTCCCCTGCTGGAATGAGGGGGGTGCCATGGGCCTCAACCAAACCCCTCCTCCTTCCTGCTCCCACCCTATTTTCTGCCCCCTTCTCCATTCCCCTCCCCCCAACTGCTCTGCAACAGCATCTTAGAATGTAGAAAAATAATAATATTAATAAATAAATGAATTTGAAATAAATAAATAAATGGACTAAAGACCTAAATGTCAGAGCTAAAACTATAAAACCCTTGGAGGAAAACATAGGAGTAATTCATAACCTTGGGTTAAGCAATGGTTTCTTAAATATGATACCCAAAGCACAAGCAACAATAGATAAATTGGACTTAGTCAAAATTACAATATTTTATGCTTCAAAGGACAACCTACATAATGGGAGAAAATATTTGCAAATGAATATCTAATAAGGAACTTATATCCAGAATATATAAAGAATTCTTACAAATCAACAATAAAAAGATGAATAACCTGATTAAACAGTGAGCAAAGGATTTAAATTTGCATTTCTTCAAAGAAGATATACAAATGGCTAATAAGTTCATGAAAAGTTACCTAACATCATTAGTCATTAGGGAATGGAAATTATAACCACCGATACCATTCACACCAATTAGGATGGTTATCATCAAAAAGATGGACAATAACAAGTGTTGGTGAGGATGTGAAGAAATTGGAATCCTTGTATATTGCTAATGGGATTGTATAATGCCGCAATTGCTTTGCAAAACAGTTTGGCAGTTTCTCAAAATGTTAAACATAGAGTTAACTTATGCCCCAGCAATTTCACACATAGGTTTATAGCCAAGAGAAATGAAAACATATGTCCACACAAAACCTTGTATGTGAATGTTCATAACAACATTATATACACAGTCCAAAGTGAAAACAACCCAACTTCTATTGATGGATGAGTGGATAAATGAAATGTGGTATATCTATGCAATGGAATATTATTCAGCCATGAAAAGGCAAGAAGAACTGATGTATTTCCCAACAAGGATAAATCTTGAATACCTATGCTGAGTGAAAGAAACCAGAAACAAAAAGTCACATATTGTATGATTTATTTATATGAATTATCCAGAACAGGCAAATCTATGAAGACAGAAAGCAGACTAGTGGTTGCCAGGTAATGGGGGGAGGGGCATGATAGAATGGGTAACAGGGTTTGTTTCTGATGAAAATTGTTCTGAAATTGGTGGTGGTTGCACAACTCTGTGAATTTATTAAAGACCACTGAATTGTAGGCTTTAAAAATGGGAATCTGTTATTCCCCCTGTTTTTAAAATTAGGACCCTAAAGATAAATATTTAGCACTGAGAAGTTATTTTTCATTTTGGAAACCTTGGGATACCAGAAAAGGGGACAGACAGTAGGTTTGAAGAAAGGGTGAAAGTGTAGAGCTAATAATAAATTTGTGAGGAGGAGTAGCAATAATCTGTATAATTCTTCTTTCCCCTAAGGAATCCGTGTGTGTGCCATGGAATTATTATGACTACAACTTTGGAGGCCTATGAGATGAAGTTTTGAGATTGTCTGGAAGATACTGTTGCACTGCTTGAGAATGACTAGGGTGTAGGTTATACTGTCAGAGTAAAAGAAACAGTTGGTAAATATGGAAGGAGCACTAGGGGCTGAGAATGAAGGCATGTTGATGGTAGGATGACTAACCATTCCATTATGTCTATGACTGTTCTATCTCAGTACTCAAAGTTCCATGTCCCAGGAAGACCCTCATCCCAGTAAAACTGTGATGGTGGTCTCCTAGTTGGTAGCAACTCAAGGTAACTTATGACTATTATTTATTTAGTGCCTGCTATGTGTCAGGCATTACGCTAAGCCCTCTTTATGTATTATCTTTTTCAGTCCTTACAGATAACCTCGGAGGTAATTACTGAGGTTAAGCTATCTGTCCTAAGTCATATAGTGTAAACAGAAAAGCTGAGGTTCCAATCAATGTCTATAGGAGAAGAGTCTTCACTCTTAATCATACATTCCATTCTAAGAGCCAAAACAATAAGTGATATATATATATATATATATATATTTTTTTTTAATTACCTATAAAGGGTGCTTTAAGTTTACAAATGCACTTTATAGTGCTCTCTGCAAAATAACAACATCATCAACAAAAACAAATGCACTTTGTACCCATCATCACATTCATTCTGCCCAAGAACCCTTTAATTTATTTATTCATTCAGCGATATATATATATATATATATATATTTTTTTTTAATTACCTATAAAGGGTGCTTTAAGTTTACAAATGCACTTTATAGTGCTCTCTGCAAAATAACAACATTATCAACAAAAACAAATGCACTTTGTACCCATCATCACATTCATTCTGCCCAAGAACCCTTTAATTTATTTATTCATTCAGCAAGTACTTATTGAGGGCTTACTTGGTGCAAACACTGTTAAATGCTAGGAATAAATCAGAAACNCATCAACAAAAACAAATGCACTTTGTACCCATCATCACATTCATTCTGCCCAAGAACCCTTTAATTTATTTATTCATTCAGCGAGTACTTATTGAGGGCTTACTTGGTGCAAACACTGTTAAATGCTAGGAATAAATCAGAAACCTGTGCTTTGACTTCATGGAGCTTACACTTGGCAATAGGCAAAAATAAACAGAAAATTAAAATATTTGGAAATTATGATAAGTATTACAAAAGAAGAGAAGGGATTAATATAGAAAATATCAGAGGTGAATCTATTTTACATAGGATGGTATGGAAGGCACTTGTGGGAAGATATATTTAGGCTGAAATCCAAATGATGAAGAAGAATTGGCTGGGTGAAGAGCATGCAGAAAATGTGCTTGTAGGAGAGGACATCTTGCCCACTGTCCCTGAAGCAGGAAACAGATTCGTATGTTTGAAAATATCAGGAAAGAAAAGTCAGTGTAGACAGAGCATATGTAGCAAGTGAAGCAGTAAATGTAATCTCAGATTTGTAGATAAGAATTTGAGATTAGGAGGGGTCATGAGATTTCCTCCTATCACTTACTCACGAGAGCAAGATTCAATCCAGGTCTTCTGATGACTGCTCAGACTTGTTGCTTTAGTCTTACCTTGAAAAGGGTGATGTTTCTTACAGCTATGGTTTTCAAACACTTTAAGAACAGAACTTTTTTCACATAGAATCTTACATTGAAACTAATGTTCAAAATGAACAGAGGCTTCTTTTCTGGAGTTGGAGGTGGAACCCAGAGTCCTATTTGTTTATTCCCTGTCATCCCCACTCCCCTCAGTTTCAACCAATGGAACTGAAATTCCAGTGACATCATTTTTACTTTACAGAATGACACCTTGAGGAGTTCACATATATTTTCCAAAATAGTAAATAGTGTATAACTGACTGTCAGCTACATGCTAGTTTCCCAAAAGAGTGTTCTGGTTTTGGTTTCATGTTTTTACTTACATGTTAGCAAAGCAGTATACGCAGGAATTAGGATATGTAACATTATTAGAGGCACATACTGGGATGACTCTTATGGAGCATATGTTTTTCTCTTGTACAAATGTCTTTTGATAATGACTGCACCGAATGACCTAAAACAAAACTTACAGGTCAAACACTGTATCTTGCAGTAATCTCTCCATGGCTTCTAATGCAAGTGTTTGAGTATTTCATTTTGTACAGAAAGGAGATAATGATAAATTGTCTTATTTTAAACCTCGAAGATCAAATTACATTATCTTAAATTCAGTAGCCAGAGCCTTTGGGGCTAACTTATAGGGTAACTGAGTCTATGCAGCCCAGATCCTTGGCTATATAATATGTACCTGCAACTTGTTAAAAGGGGAAGGGAACCATTCTGAGAAGTGACAAAAGTGACTATAACCTCTTTCTGGGAATGGCTATAAGCACTGTACAGGTGCCTCCAGAATGATTTTATTTCATCAAAGCTGTGGTTTCTGAAATGGGACACACTGTGTAGTCCCACTCTGGCATTGGCTGTAGTTCAGTCCTCTGGGGATTAGGATTCTGGAATATTAAGGGAATAATAGCTACCAGGTTTAAATTTTCCTAATATCTCTCAATTTTATTTTACTTTCCTCAACACTACCACAGTTGGAGTAAGCTGGCCATAGAGGACCTTGAGTATTAGAATAATTTGTCTACAGGTGGGAGGGGGCTTAGAAAGTTCATGAGCATTTTGTAGTAAGCATATTAGGAATGAGCTGCCACAATCCCCTACTGTAGTGGTTCAGTATATCCACATATCCAGTACATCATATTCTCTTGTCTATAAGACTTCAATGGCTCCCATTACAGCAATGTTTCCCAAATTTCAGTCACTTAGTACATGATTCCTTCCCAATATGCCATTTTCTTTTAAAAATATTTTTCTTTAAATTGTCTCACTTTTTAAACTTGATTACCAACCGTAGATTTGTCTTAAGTATGAATATCCATATCATCTTGGGTTTGAAGTTATAATTATATATATTTTTTTACACATTAAAGAAAAGCTATAAGTATTGAAATAAAAGAGATTCATTGGCTTATTAACTAAAATCATCATTAATATTATTAGAAGGTACTCCAGTCACTCTGGAAAACACTGTTCATGTCTCTTATCCTCTCTTTTAGTGATTAAACCTACAGGGTATGTTCGGGAATGCTTTACCAAAGAATTGATGCTTTAGTGGGCTCTTAAAAGATGCAAATGACTTTTAAAATTGGATATGAGTATTGGAAGAAAGATATTTTTGGAGGAAATTATGTACACATAGACACAAAACTGGAATAGCGTGAAGCCCAAAATAGTTTAAGTTA
>NW_007729836.1:217505-219266 GCF_000696425.1 Galeopterus variegatus
GAAATTATGTACACATAGACACAAAACTGGAATAGCGTGAAGCCCAAAATAGTTTAAGTTAATGTGAGCAAGAGAAGGGGCAAGAGAAGGGGATTTCTTTCAAGAAGAAAGAGGTTGGGTTAAGATGGGTATTGTAAAGCACGCAAAAAATTTATACCGAAGATACCAAGGGTCACTAAAGTATGGAGAAGGCTCAATCAGTTTTGCATTTTAGAAAGTCCATTCTCAAATTGTGCAGTAGATTAGAGCAGGGGTTGGCAAGTTTTCCTGTTAAGAGCCAAGTAGTAAATATTTTATGATTCTTAGGCTGTTTGGCCTCTGTTGCAACTACTCTGTTGTTCTAGCCTGAAAACAGTCATAGGTAATATGTAAACAAACAAGCATGCCTGTGTTCCCAGAAAACTCAGTTTTCAAAAATAGGTGGCCATGGTTTGCCAACCCATGGATCAGACCAAACACAAGGATACCATAGATGGCTACCGCAACAATATGGACAAGAAATGAGGAGGACATGAACCGAGGCAAAATTAATAAAGTTAGAGGGAAAAAAAATTAAAAAACAAAAATTAGGAACTTTAATTGCCAGTGATATATAAGAGCAGTAATATATTAGTGAGCAGTTAAGAGTCAGAGATGAGTCCTGCTTTTCCCCAGTATGTATTTTGACAGAGATATTTAAAATGAA
This sequence comes from Galeopterus variegatus, assembly GCF_000696425.1. Classification (NCBI taxonomy): domain Eukaryota; kingdom Metazoa; phylum Chordata; class Mammalia; order Dermoptera; family Cynocephalidae; genus Galeopterus; species Galeopterus variegatus. Next base: position 218,191 of record NW_007729836.1, read on the forward strand.
CCATGTGAAATTGCCATTACATAAGCTGAAAATGTTTGCAGATGTTGGCAGTTTCATATGGTTTAATATGGTCCAACCTAATAGAAGTTCTTTAAGGCTAGGATTAGAAAAATCATTCTTATGCAGGAAGTGGAAAACTTACCATAGATGAGCCATCACCAAAAATATCTGAAATAAAAGTGTTTAGAAAAAAGAATCAAATAAAACAACGCAGTGTTGAAATGTGAACAGCTAATTAGCCCATTAAGTAATTACATATAAATTAATAACCATGAAAGTCGAAGAAAAATAAGTGGCTTTTTCAAAAAAGATCTTGAATGCACCCTTTTTCTCAACTCCACTTGCTTGTAAAGAAACATCTTCTTTTGTTTGGGACCTCTGTGTCAACATTTGCTTATCCAAACTGTTATTGGTTCCCTTTACCTTCATATTTTATGTTCTACTTGACAACCTCAACATCTTTCAGCNTGCATAGATCATCCCTTGAAATAAGTTTGTAACTGTCTATGTCAGAGTTTTTGGAATATTAAAAAATGGATTCAACCACTGATATTCACTCTAGTCGTGCTAGTGAATTCTTTATCTCTGAGAAAAGCCTCAGAGTTTCAAAAATCCCTACAACTAAAAAGCAGTTATTGTTGGCTTGTTAGTTCCCCTGGAAGATGAAATGCTTAGGCCTTCCCCAAGGTTCTATGAGAAACTCTTACATGAGAAATAGCCAATAGCCAAGATAGCCATGAAGAAAGTTTTCATCTTTTTCATACGGAACAATGTAATTCATCCACCTGAGTTTCTTCAGCCAAGCGTCCCCTAGCAAATCTCTAAAGGTTCCATTCTCTTACTGAGCTGAGGCCTATGGCCCCATTATGAGAACCTCAGACCCCATTATGAAGTCATTTTGCAAATGATCTATTTACATATGACACCAAAAGCAAAGTCACCAGATCATCAAAGACCAAGAAGACTTCCAGGGGAAAACATTTCATTCTTAACAGGCAATAGAGCCATGGTATGACAACATGATTTATTGTTTGGTTATTTGAGTATTCTTCAGTTCCATAGAAGTACATTCTGCT
>NW_007729837.1:0-865 GCF_000696425.1 Galeopterus variegatus
ATCCATGCCTTGGGACCCCAGGTGGGCCCTGAGGCATTTGTGTGGTGTGCCTGGTTGTGGGGGGGTCCAGTCCCCAGATCCATGCCTTGGGTCTCCAAGCAGGCCCTGAGGCACTGGCGCAGTGTGTCTGGTTGTGGGATGGGGGTCTGGTCCCTTTCTCCATGATTCTGGTCCCTGGGTGGGCCCCAAGGTGTTGGTGTAGTGTGCCTGATTGTGAGAGGGGTGTCCAGCCCCCAACTTCATGCCTCGGTTCCCATGGTGGGTTCTGTGGCACTGGTGCAGTGTGCCTGGTTGTGGGAGGGGGGTCTGGTCCCCTTCTCCATGCCCTGGGGCCCCAAGGAGCTGGCTGGTTGTATGCATGGGATATGGTCCCCAGTTGCATGTCCTGGGCCCCAGGCAGGCCCCGAGGCACTGGCAATATGCCTGGATGTGGGAGTGGGGTCCAGTCCCTGGCTCCAAGCCTCATTTTCCTGGGTGGACCCCAAGGCACTGGTGGTGTGAGTGGTTGTGGGTGGAGGTCTGGTCCCCTGCTTCATGCCTCATGTCCTCTGGTGGGCCTCAAGGTGCTGGTGGTGTACTTGGGCCAGAACTAATTTGTTGTCCTTTGCTTACTTCTAAAATAGAGGAACTTTGTGTGGGAACCAGTACTTGAGTTCTGTGGTTGAGCTAAATTGCTGCTTTGCTGCTGTTTAGCTAGGGAAGGCATTTTGTGCAGCTCAGGGTTTAATGGTTGACCTTATAGGTACTTCTGGCTCTCCAGAGACTTGGTGTACCTGATTGGTGTAGCAACTCTGATCTGGGCCCGAGTTTTTTCATCAAACTGGACCCCATGCAATTCTGCATTCCCAACCAGTCTCCTCTGAGT
>NW_007729837.1:1640-2658 GCF_000696425.1 Galeopterus variegatus
TGAAAATTCTGCCTCTAAGTCTTCAGATTAGGGAATACTTCCCCTTCTTGTTGCAGGATTTTGTACAGGCCCAAGTCATGCTGGGTCTTCTGTCTACTCATTGTTTAAATGGGAGAGCTCTCCAGCCCCAGTATCTAGCAGAGTGTCCTTCAACCCCCCTTATCATCTGGACACTTGGATGCCAACAGCCACTTTTCTTCCAATCTAAACTTTCAGTTCAGGCTGTGGACACAGCCCCTAACTCAGTTTGGGATACTTAGCTTCCTTTCTTCTAGTTGCCAGGCCTGAGGCTGGCTGAATCCCTGTTGCAAGCACTGGTTTCCCAGTCTGTGCAAAAGAATCCACTGAGTTTGTAGTTCTTTGGACAGTGTGATTTTGTAAAAGACCACTCATTTCCTTCAGTATGGACAGTTTCTATCACTCTTATCTCTCTACCCATTTATACTTCTTCTTAAGTGACTAAGAAATTCANTGACTTTATTCATCATGTATTAACTTTCGATATATCCTTAGAGCTATCTGTTTCTGAGCTGCCATTTTTTCCATTAATCCTTTTCATATTTCTTCAACTAGGACTGAACTGTCTTAAAATTAATAACTTTGTAGTATATGTTATCTGGTCAGGCATGTTTTTCTTCATTACCCTTTCCTATAAAAATCTTTCTAAATTATTGTAATTTTTCATTCTTCCAGATTAAGTGCATTTTACTAAATAAAACAATCTCATTGGGATTTTGATTGCAATTGCATTACATTTACAGAGTAACTTGGGATAATTATCATTTTTAATACTGAGTTTTTCTTTCACAGATCATGGTTCATGTCTCATTTATCCAAGTCATCATTTATTTTTATTAGAATTTTGTTAGAAAATATTATCCCAAGTTAATCTGTAACATGGCTGTATCCTCTTTTATATTTTGCGAGCACACCTGACAGTTTTCACTTGCTTCTTACTGAAAATTCTGCCTCTAAGTCTTCAGATTAGGGAATACTTCCCCTTCTTGTTGCAGGATTT
>NW_007729837.1:3786-7328 GCF_000696425.1 Galeopterus variegatus
AGGTAGAGTTGGAAGATGGCCTTCTGTTTTCATGGCAGTGTAGCCATGGACTTAGGATAGAGAATCAATGAGGTCACCTGTCAAGTTCTGGTGTGGAGGGTAGAGCATGTGGCAGGTCATCCAATAACATACTCATCATTGATGGAATTGGCGAAAATTAGGCCTAAACCTTGGTTTTTGCTTTAGAGTGTTGCTGCAAAGTTTCTGGTGCATTCTCTGGGTGTTCTAATGAAATTTGGAAGAGGCATAGCTGATGTGTTTAATCACTCTCCATGTGATTACCCAGAGGGCACCCCATCTCCTTTGGTCCACCCCAGCTCTCCCTGGTTCTTTATCAGGCCTCTTTGAGACATGCAGATCCAACCAGGGCAGTCCAACAGCCTTTATTTTGTGTCCACCTGACCCAAGTGGGCTTCTTTGCCTTTGGCTTGCTCATTCCTCATCCCTCAGGAGTGGAGAGAAACCGGGGAAACTGTTGGTAATAAAGTGGTGAAGAGGAAAACCCCAGGTCGACTGCATGATTCACTTTAAGTAAGGTGGGGCTGCAGCCTTAGCACTGAGGCCCAGCCTCTGTCATCCCTGCACCCAGCCCAAGCTGTCATCCATTCCTCCTCCCTGTGTGATAAGAACAGGAAGTGGGGTGCATGTCCGAGCACTGCATGACTTGCACATCATGAATTTTCACAACACTGTTTGAGGCAGGTATGGTTATTAGCCCTATCATACAGAGGAGGAAATTCAGACGTAAAGAGATTGAGTCACCTGTTTCCCATCAAACCTTGTTTGCTAAGTGTCCTAGTCTGCTTGGGCTGCCATAACATAATACCACAGACTGGGTGGTTTAAACAACAGAAATTTATTTCTTACAGTTCTGGAGGCTGGAGGCCTGAGATCAGGATGAGCATGGTTGGGTTCTGGTGAGGGCTCTCTTCTGGCTTGCAGATGGCCACCTTCTGGCTATGTCCTCACATGGCAAAGAGAGAGAGCTCTTGTCTCTCTTCCTCTTCTTATAAGGTTGCTGATCTCATCACGGGGCCTTTATCCTCATCAGCTCACCTAAACCTAATTATTTCCCAAAAGCCCCACGTCCAAATACCATTCCATTGGGGGTTAGGGCTTCAACATATGATTTTTGGGGGAAACAAACATTTGGTCCATAGCACTAAGTGACTCTTACTTCCCACAGGGGTAAAACGTTTTGGTGTCTTGGTAAGTGGAGGCAGTGTTAGCAGATATTCCATTCTGGGAGCAACCCAGGGCATCTGTCTCCTAAGAGGAAGATTCCATGTAAGTCAGGAAGTCCTGGATCTTCAGTAATTGGAAGGCCTTGAATGCTGTCAGTCCTCTCCTAGTGGCACAGCCTCCAACCTCAGTGCATTAGCACCATTGACAGAGTCCTGAAGTCAGAGGTGTTGGTAGCCTTTACCCTTGTGCCTCACGTCTGCCTGCTGAGTGTGCACTGGGATTCATTCACCTCAAAGAGATGAGTCTCAAAAGGGAATCAGGTGTGTGAATAAATAATTATGGAACAGCGTAGTAAGTGTAATCATACTGTTACTTTCTAAGTAACATGGTAGCAAGAGGAAGGAGTAGGAAGTCAGAGAGGCCATGGCACTTGAAAAATGCTAGAGAACCAGCCAGAGGTGGAGGTCAGGAGTAGGGAAGAGCCACTGAGGGCAGAGGCACGCTCATGTTTCTGGCCCGATGGATACCAGGTGAGCAAAGTCAGACACAGTCCCTTCATTGTCTCAGGTCAAACATACCTTCCTCATCCCCATCATGCTGAACTAGGGCAGTCCTCTCTGCTACGTGCTTGAAAAGCACCATGTGACCTTCTTTCATGGCACTTCTTCTGAGCTTGCAACGATACGGTTGTCTTTCCTCACTAGAGAGTAAGCTTCTGTTGGCAGGAATCGTGTCTGACTCTGCTCATCCCTCATGCCTGGAATGTAGTGTGTACCCCCCAGACAGGGGGTGCCGGCCGACGGGCAGGATAGAAAGGGTGGGGCTCCTTGCTTAGTTGCCCCCAGCTCGCCAAATCCATATGTCACTCCTTCTGTCTTACAAAGGAGGACCTAAGAGCTCAGAGAGAAGGCTTGAAGCATAACTTTTCAATAGTTCCAGAAGGTTAGACGTACCCATTTTATGGGCCAAAATGGACTACAAAGAGAAGAAGGCAATAAATCTTTAGCATACATTCTTTCAGTAGTTTTGTTCCTACTGCAAATCCTGTTATCAGTTGTTCTTATAACAGAAACACTGGTGCCATTTGGACCCATGACTCAGACTTTCTGATCAGGGCCCTGCCACTTCCCGGCTGAACCCTGGACACTGGTGCTTCCCCCGAGTATCAGTTTCCTCATATGGAGAATATGGTATTGTCCTACCCACCCTGAAGGGTTCTTGAGGGAATGATATGAAAACACTGCACAGCTTTAAAATCCTGTATAAACTTAGATGTCAGGGACATACTTCTGTGGCTTTTACAGCCCACAATAATCAGTCGTCTCAAACTTTTAAGATAGATTCCTGAGACTGAAGATTTTGATTTTCCCTCTTCTTAGAGAACATGTAAGTAGTTGTAAAGGAAAATGGTGTTTTCTTCAGACTTGAGCGTAAAGATGGGATGGTGGAGGCTGGAGGGAGTAGGGTGGACAGGAGAGTTGCTCATGTTTTCTATGGGATGTCGTAAGGGTGACAATGGAGGTTTGTACCCAGATCCAAGTCCACCTGAGCCCAGACTGGCTCTTTCTGTAGTGGTTACATGAGGCTGGGTGTAGACGAGGTGAGGTGGGGAGCAGAAGAAGGAACAGATGGAAAATGAAATTGGAGGGGATGAGTATGGAGTGGTAGGTCCTGTGGTATCATCACATACTTTTAAGCTCCCTTAAATCCTACTTGAAATAAGACAAGTATAAATAAATAGCTAAAGTTAATACACAACGTGTTGTGAGTTGTGGGACATTATCAGAGCACGTCTCCCAAATCTTTAAATCCTACTTGAAATAAGACAAGTATAAATAAATATCTAAAGTTAATACACAACGTGTTGTGAGTTGTGGGACATTATCAGAGCACGTCTCCCAAATCCAATCGAACACAACAAAACCAAAATGATGAATGAAAGAGAGAGAGAGAGAGATTTTAAATAGACTCAACAACAATACTAGAAAGATAAGCTTCAAAAATTATTAGTAGAGGGCCGACCCCGTGGCTCACTCGGGAGAGTGCGGCGCTGAGAGCGCAGCGGTGCTCCGGCCGCAGGTTTGGATCCTATATGGGGATGGCCAGTGCACTCACTGGCTGAGCGTGGTGCAGGTGACACCAAGCCAAGGGTTGCAATCCCCTTACCAGTCACAAAAAAAAAAAAAAAATTATTAGTAGATTCAATAAAAGCAACCCCATCCTAATTAACACACATCGTGATACCACATAAGGAGATCCATGCATCAGACGCTAACCCTTAAATGCTAACGTTGGCCCTTCAAGGAGACAGACACTGTCTAAGAGCTAGAACAGAAGAAATAATGAGGACAGCAGAG
>NW_007729837.1:7439-34498 GCF_000696425.1 Galeopterus variegatus
AAAAAAAAAAAAAAAATTATTAGTAGATTCAATAAAAGCAACCCCATCCTAATTAACACACATCGTGATACCACATAAGGAGATCCATGCATCAGACGCTAACCCTTAAATGCTAACGTTGGCCCTTCAAGGAGACAGACACTGTCTAAGAGCTAGAACAGAAGAAATAATGAGGACAGCAGAGGAGCGCTGGAGCTGTGAGGTGCTGAGGCTGATGGATGCCACGGACCATGGGGCACTGACGGGAAGACGTGGCCTGAGAACAGCCTGAGTACAAGGATTCCAGCAACACAGAAGAAACCAGGGACAGAGAAAACAAAGCTTGGAGAACCACCCTGCAAGAGACGGGAAGGCCAAAGAGCAGCAGGGAAGGTCTACACTGTAACATCTACTACTTAGAGGACAGTGTCCTCATGTGCACGTGTACCTCCTCAGGAAGTAGCCATGTGTTCCAAGGAATGAGAAGGTCATTTATTGAGCTCTTCTATGCCCAGACATTGGGTTAAGCATTTACATGTATTTAATCTTCACAGCTGCTCCTTGTGAGCACTCTTATCATATATATATATATTTATTTTTCTTAAAAAGATGACCGGTAAGGGGATCTTAACCCTTGACTTGGTGTTGTCAGCACCATGCTCACCCAGTGAGCGAACCGGCCATCCCTATATAGGATCCGAACCCGCGGCCTTGGTGTTATCAGCACCACACTCTCCCGAATGAGCCACAGGCCAGCCCCTTATCTTTATATTTTTGAAGAAGACACAGAGGCTTGCAGATGTTGGGCAACAGTTACAGTGTGGATTTAAGTTTTGGGGGACATTCAACCCAAGGCACTCATCACTGGTCCACGTCATGGTCTTAGTGTCATAGGGCAGTGAAGGACTTGGATGATGACTGAGGAAACCCGAGCACACATCCCGATTTGCCACTGGGTAACTCTATGGCCTTGGGCTCTCACATCCCTTATCTACAAAATGACAAGGCTAGATAAGTTTCAAAAGGCTCTTCTTTGTCTAAAATGCTTTGAGTTTTTCTGATCAATGGTCTATAGTTTACAAGAGACATTTAAGTCAGAAGGCACAAACAGAATAATAGTGAATCATGCTCATGGGCAGGTGTTAGAAATAGGGGCTGCCATCATGGTAGCAGATGAAATTAATTATGAAATAAAAAAGAGAACTAAGGTATAATCAAGATCACCGTAGAAGGTAAGCGGTACATAGGACAAAGAAAGCCTAGTAATAATGCCCAACATATAATGGAATAAAGTGATAAAATAATAAAGTAATAAAGCCAACATGTAATAGAAAAGCTCATAAAATGAAAACTAGTAGAAATGAAAGAAATATAGGTCTATCTATATATCTACATATTGAGAGAATTACAGTCAAGACTTTGAAAACATAGGTGGTTAAGAAACAAAAGGTTACTGATATGAAGTCAGGGGAAAGAAACAGGAAAGCCTAACAAAGCTTGAAATAAGACAAAGTATATTTGGATGGGAAGTGGGGAAGGGACAAGTGGAAAATGAAATTGGAAGGTCTAAGTATAGAACAATAAAGGAAGAACGTACTGATACATTGTGTGAACCCCAAATAAGACATAATAATACGTTGAAGCAAATAAAGGGGAAAAAAAATCCATCTTACATTTGAACATAAAAGGTATTTAGCAATTCCGAAAAGGCAGAAGGCCTGAATATTACATTATGCCAACCACATGTAATAATCTGGAAAGAAAATAAAATGGAGTTAGAAAGTTGCTCAACTATTTGAACATTTTAAAACATTCCCTTCAATAATTTCTGGGTTGGGGACAAATTCGAACATACAATTACAAAAAATATTTAAAAAAAAATAAAAATGAAGTGCACTATCCTAAGTAAAGAATTGTTATAAATATATTTTGACAGTATCTAAATTCTGTGTAATGAGCAGATAGTTTATAGACAAGGAAAAACAGACATAAAATCACACAAGAATGCATATCTTTTATGGCTTAATGAAATGCAAATTAACATTTTTTAAGGTTTCATTATATGCCTGTAAAACAAGAAAAAAACCCACAAAATGATAAAAGCCAACATCGTTAGGTTTTTAGTGGCACCAGGTTCAGCACTGGAGAAATGGAAACGAAAAAGAAGGAATCCCTGTCCCCCTGGAGCCCTGGGTTAAATCAACGGAGGCACATGAACATGGTGGATTGCTTGTAAACATAATCATAAAGCATTTGAAGGAATCACTGAGAGTGAGTTACTGTAAAGAGTGTGTTAGTATAACAGACCTGACCGCGGTCCTGGAGGTGTGAACCCAGGATGAGGAAGTCAGGTGCTGGGAAATGACGTGGGGACAGCACAGAGCTCAGCGAGCATGCTTCATATGGGTGCCAGCCTCCACCCCAGCCCCAGACACGCTGCAGCCAACCTGGCATGGCAGCAGGGCACACATGTGTGCAGTTCTCCTCCTGTGTCCCCAAACAGTCTAGTCCCCCACTGGCAGGAGCTGCACAGCCTGAAGTCTGGGTTGCCAGATGCCTTTGTGTCTTCAGAAAGGAACAGGAATCCCAGATGTCTGCCTTCAGCCTCCTTCTTATCACATGAACAGAACGGGCTTGAGGTCCCTTATCAGGGCAAGGCCTATGTCCACACAGAAAAATGGTAACTAGAATACAGTGGGGGTTTTGTGTCACCACCGTTGTATCTCCAATTCCCAGCACCCAGTGCCCACCACGTAACGGGTTCTCAGTGCACACTTGTTGAATGACTGAGATGTGCATATGGAAGGATAGCACAAAAGCAAAACACAAGTCCTAAATTATGCACTCTTCCTATGCAGAGATTCATATGTTCGCTTCCAAGCTCAAAAGAGATTTTGCAATGATATAAATAAAGCATGCTTCTTTTCTGTCAAGATGCTTAGATTCATACTTTTTAAATTAAAAAAATTATACACACATTTATACACATATGCACAGCACCACCTGTGTGTTCCAACCCTGTGTGCCCAATGTGCTCCATCTATTTGGGAGGCTCATGGGCCTAGATTTACAAATCTAAACCAGCTTTTCTCATGCCTGGCTGTACAGGTGACTGCCTGGGGAGCTTTCAGCAATCCCCAGGTCCAGCCCACCCCCAGGCAAGCCCCTGACTTGTCTGGGATGGTGCCCTGTGGGCCACAGTGACAAATGCAATAAAGATGGTGTCCCTCTGTGCACCTCCCACCCCCACATTCTAATGTCTACAGTGGGCACACTAGGTAAGCCTTGCTAGCCTTCGCCCCTCTGAGTGAGAGGATTGTTGGAGGCTGATTTCTCAGGCTGTATTTACCTCATCGGTTAGGCAGTTTGGGTGGGCACTGCCAGAACGTTCTCCAAAGGTGAGGTTGAGAAGCCCACCAGGGTGGGAAGGGCCTGGACAGGGAACTTGCCCTGATAAGGGACCTCAAGCCCGTTCTGTTCATGTGATAAGAAGGAGGCTGAAGGCGGACATCTGGGATTGCTGTTCCTTTCTGAAGACACGAAGGCATCTGGCAACCCAGACTTCAGGCTGTGCAGCTCCTGCCAGTGGGGGACTAGATTGTTGGGGGACACAGGAGGAGAACTGTGCACGTGTGTGCCCTGCTGCCATGCCAGGTCGGCTGCAGCGTGTCTGGGGCTGGGGTGGAGGCTGGCACCCATATGAAGCATGCTCGCTGAGCTCCGTGCTGTCCCCACGTCATTTCCCAGCACCTGACTTCCTCATCCTGGGCTCACACCTCCAGGACCGTGGTCAGGTCTGTTTTCTTTCCTCTGCCCACCTCTCCTACCCGTCCAGAGTTTGACATAGTTTGTGGGTCTGCCTTGGAGCTTGACAGTAGCTCCCTGCACCCGAGAACAGCAGGGGGCATGTGTTGTCTCTAAACTGAGTTGGGACTTGGGATGAAAAGGCCCCCTTTGGGGCCAGTGACAGGCCAGTACTAGAAGAATTGTGGGTCTGCCTTGGAGCTTGACAGTAGCTCCCTGCACCCGAGAACAGCAGGGGGCATGTATTGTCTCTAAACCGAGTTGGGACTTGGGATGAAAAGGCCCCCTTTGGGGCCAGTGACAGGCCAGTACTAGAAGAACTTATGGCAAGTGTGTCCTCTCCCCTCCTCCAGGCTTCCCATTCTCCAAGGAGGGACAGTTGCTTTCCTGGTACCCTCTCTGTCCATGCTCTCCCTTCCCGCCTGGAAGTGCCCCGAGTGGACACTCAATGCCAGCCTTGTGAACACCAGCTCTCCTGAATTCACTGAGGAGTGGCAGAAGAGGATCCGAGAGGTACGGGGCAAGGGGGGCGGGTGGGAGGAGTGCAAAGGGCACAGCAGGGCTCCTGAGGTCATTCATCTGCTCAACGTTCATTACTCAACTCCCCGCCAGGCAGGATCCTGGGCTTTAAGACACCACAGTAGATATGAGAGCAAGGGTCCTGCCCTCACGGAACTAACATTCTAGTGTGTGCATGTGGTGGGGCAGGCGGGAGGGAGAGAGAGAAATGCTCCAATAAGTAAATGGAGAAGGAAAATCCCAGGGGGTCATAAGTGCAAGGAAGAAAATAAAACAGGGCGAAGAGCAAGAGAGTGATTGGGGCTGCTGGGGTGGAAAGGATGGAGATTCAAAACAGGCTTTCTTGGGAACACTCTGGCACATTTCAAGGAGGAAGAGCTCAATCATTTCTTCAGCCAGTCCCAGGAGGCGGAGAGGGTAAGGAACAGTACTCCTGTTCTATATTAATTGATCAGATGTCATTAGTTGAGCACCTGCCAGGTGCCAAGCATTGTGCTCAGTGCTGGGACTACAAAGAGGAGAGAGACCCATCATGGTGATGATGATGGTGATGATGATAGTAGCAACAGATCATGGTTACTGAGCAGTTGGAGTTTTCCAGGAATGCTACTACAAGTTTTCCATAGATGTACACGTGCCACATTGACAAATGTCCATAGTAGGCTTGCATTAATGGGGAGACCAACATGCAGGACCAGGGCTCAGCACCATTCTGTTAGTGGGTACTGCCTGCTCAGTCTACCCACTTTGGACACTTGTGCCCCTCTGCTTACCTAACATGAAGCCTGACCCTTGCTGAATTCAATTGTATCATCAGGGGAAAGGAACTGGTGGCCTGAAAGCAGGCTCTGAAATTTGGCAGTGTTCCAGGTTGGCTTCTCTAAAATGGTACAGAAGGAAGTCAGCACACTCAGGACTCCTGGCAGAGAGATCAGCCACACCCTCAGGAACAGTAGATTGAGAGCTTTCAACTCTAGCATCTTTTCCCAAAGTGGGTGGGTGGAGTGGTGCCTCGTGGGTGGGGTGCAGTTGTAGATGGTATGATATGAGAGAATGAAGGTCACTTGAGATCTTCAGGAAGACCAAACCATCTCCTTTTCAGCTCAATCTTAAACAGCTAGGCCTGGAGCATCTGTGCTTGGGCTGGCCAGACCTATGCCAGGGACCACCTCCTCTGGAGCAGGAGTAACTACACAATCACAGTATGGTGATGGGGTTCCAGTACAATGTTTGCTCAGGCACGAACACAGTCCTCATTTATCTCCAGCACCAACCCTCCCAAGCTCACTGAAACTGGACTGAGATCTTCCTAAATTCAGGTCTATGGACCTAGAGCAGGTGGGCTCTTTGGATATCTGAGAGCCAAGCTAACAAGCCTTAGACCAGTCAAGGCCCATCCTGAAATTCTCCTTGATCCATATTTAGCATCCTTCTAGCCTCATTTCTGCAACAATTGTCATTTCCCTGTATATGACATGCAGAAGAGGAAGTGGGAAGACAGAGGAAACAACAATAGCCAGATTCCTATTCCTGCCCATATTTGACCAGTGAGAAGGAACAGAACTGACAGTGCATCTCACTGCATAGCAATACTATTGTGTGTTTGGTAATATTGCGCCAATGTTAATTCTCACTTCTTTCCAATTTGAACTGGTACCTTTTAAAATAAAATTTTTTATTTTAAGTTTAACAAGCATACATAAAAGAACACAATTAACTTGCACAAGCTGAGCTTAGTCGTGTAACCCAGCTCAAGAAACAGAACCTTACCAACACCCCAGAAGCCCCACGGTGCCTCCCTCCAACGCTCCTCCCACGGGGGTACCGCTCCCCTGACTTCCAGCATCACAGAGTGGTTTTGCCTGTCAGTGCACTTTGTATGTGGAACTACACAGTATGTATTCATTTGTGTCTGACTTCTTTCATTCGACATTACATGTCTGCAAGATTCTTCCACGTTGTTATGTGTAGTGGTAGATTATTTTCTTTGCTGAATAACGTTTTGTATATAAATACAGCAATTTACCTCTTCTATGTTATCCAAACTGTGTTTATTGGTGGTTTCTGGTTATTTGCTGTTGTAAATAGTGCTGCTGTGAATATTTGTGTACCTGTCTTTAGGTGAACATATATATGTACTTCCATTGAATATACACCTAGGAGTGGAATCATTGGGTCATAGGGTGTGCATGTGTCCACCTTTAGTAAGCACTACCAAATACTGCCAAAAGTGGATGTTCCAATTTATGGTGTCACCAGTAGTATATATATGTACTTCCATTGAATATACACCTAGGAGTGGAATCATTGGGTCATAGGGTGTGCGTGTGTCCACCTTTAGTAAGCACTACCAAATACTGCCAAAAGTGGATGTTCCAATTTATGGTGTCACCAGTAGTGTGGGAGTTCCAGTTATGTTCCATTCTTACCAACATTTTCTGTCTTTTTCATTTTAGCCATTCCGGTGGGGAACTTTTATTATTTTTATGATGCTACTGAGTGATTTTTTTTTAAAGGAATTTGTTTTTAATTGTACATATTTATGGGGTACAGAGTTCTATTTCAGAACATGTATACAATTTGTGATGATCAAGTCGGGGTAATTAGCATATTCATAATCATAAAACTTTATCCTTTCTTTGTGATGTGAACATTTGAACTCTTTTCTTTTAGCCATTTGAGAGCACACAATAAATAATTGTTAATTGTGATGCCTAGGACTATATTTACAACAAGAACTTAATTTTCTTATCTAGCTGTAATTTTGTGCCCATTAACACCAATCGTTCCCTGCCTCTAGTAACCACAATTTTACTCTCTACTTCTAAAAGTTCAATTCATTTTTTTATCTCCCACGTACAAATGAGGACTTGCAATGTTTATCTTTCCGTGCCTTGTTTCACTTAACATAAATGATGCCACAAATGACAGGATTTCATTCTTTTTCATGGCTGAGTAGTATTCCATTGTGTATATACACATTTTTTTTTTTTATCATTCATCTTTTGATTCCATATCTTGGCTATTAGGAATAGAGCTGCAGTAAACATGGGGGTGCAGATATCTATTTGGTATGCTCATTTCCTTTCCTTTAAATAAATACCCAGCAGTGGGATTGCTGGGTGATATGGTAGTTCTATCTTCTGTTTTTTAAGGAAACTCCATACAATTTCCATGACAGCCATACTAATTTACATTACCACCAACAGTGTATAAGAATTCCCTTTTCTCCACGCCCTTACTAACATTTGTTAGTTTTTGTCTTTTTGATAATAGCCATTCTAACTGGGCTGAAATGATATGTAATTGTGGTTTTGATTTGCATTTCCCTGATGATTAGTGTTGCCGAGCATTTTTTCAAATACCTGTTGGCCATGTGTATGTTTTTTTTTTGAGAAATATCAGTTTTAAATTGGATTATTTATTTATTTATTTTTATTTTTTGCTGTTAAGTTGTTTGACTTCTTTGTGTATTCTGGATATTAACCCTTGTCAGATGAATAGTTTGCAAAAATATTTTCTCCCATTCGCTGGTTGCCTCTTTGTTCTGTTAATTATTTCTTTTGCTGTGCAGAAGATTTAATCCCATATGTCTATTTGTGCTTTTGTTGCCTGTGCATTAGAAGTCTTCTCCATAAAATTTTTGCCCAGACCAATGTGTTGGAGTGTTAATCCTATGTTTTCTCCTAATAGTTTTATAGTTTCAGATCTTACACTTAAAACTTTAACCCATTGTGAGTCAATTTTGGTACATGGTGAGATATAGGAGTCTAATTTCCTTCTTTTTGCATGTAGATATCCAGTTTTCCCAGCATCATTTATTGAAGAGGCTGTTCTTTCCCCAATATATATTTTTGGCTCTGTTGTCAAAAATCAGTTGGCTATATATATATATGTGGCTTTATTTCTGGGTTCTCTATTCTGTTCCATTGGTCTATGTGTCTGTTTTTATGCCAGTACCATTTTGTTTTAATTACTATAGCTTTGTAGTACATTTTGAAGTCAGATAATGTAATATCTCCAGCTTTGTTCTGTTTGCTCAGGGTTGCTTTGGCTATTCAGGGTCTTTTGTGGTTCCATATAAATTTTAGTATTGTTTTTTCTATTTCAGTGAATAATATCATTGGTATTTTGATAGGAGTTGCATTAAATTCCTTTGAGTTGTACGATCATTTTTGATGATATTAATTATTCTAATCCATGAACATGGATTGTCTTTCCATTTTTTTGGTGTCCTCTTTTCTTTCTTTCATCAGTGTTTTGTAGTTTTCATTGTAGAGATTTTTCACCTCCTTGGTTAAATTTATTCCTGAGTATTTTTTGGGGGTAGGGAGGGAGGCTAGCTGTTGTAAATGGAATTTCTTTCTTGATTTCTTTTTCAAATAGTTCATTGTTGATGTATAGAAATGCTACTGATTTTTGTATTTTGATTTTGTATCCTATAACTTTACTGAACTCATTATCAGTTCTAAGATACTGGTGGAGTCTATAGGTTTATATATATACACACACACACACGTAAGATCATGTCATCTGCAAACTTTTTCCAATTTGGATGCCCTTTATTCCTATCTCTTGCCTAATTGCTCTGGTGAGAACTTCCAGTACTGTGTTAAATAGGAGTGGTGAGAGTGGCCATCCTTGTCTTGTCCTGTTTGTAGACGAAAAGCTTTCAACTTTATTCAGTATGATGTTAGCTGTAGTTTTCTCATTTATGGCCTTTATTGTGTTGAGATATTTTCCTTCTATACCTAATTTGTTGAGACGTTTTATCATGAAAGATGTTTAATTGTTATCAAATGCTTTTTCAGCGTCTATTGAGATGATCATATGGTTTTGTCCATCATTTTATTGATGGTATAGCACATTTATTGATTTGTGTATGTTAAACCATTCTTGCATCCATTCACAAGGATACAGTCCTCACAATTTAATCACCTCCTAACAACCCCACCTTTCAAATACCGTAATTGCATTTCCCACCCCCTTAGCACCGATCCAATGGGGATTGAGTTTCCAATACATAAATTTCCAGAGGACACATTAATTCACAGCAGTAGGGATATGAGAAATATGAAAAAACAAGGAAACATAACACTCCAAAATGAATGCAGTAAGTTTCCATTACTAGACCCCAAAGAAGACAAAATCTATGAAATGCCTAAAAAAGGAATTTCAAATACTATTCTTAAGAAAACTCATCAAGATGCATATACAACACAACAAAATCAGAAAAACAATTCATAACCTGAAGGAGAAATTTGACAAAGAGACAGATATCATAAAAAAGAACCAAGAAGAAATCTTGAAACTAAAGAATTCATTAAATAAAATTTAAAAAAAAATACAATCAAGAGCTTAAACAACAGGCTAGATCAAGCAGAAGAAAGAATTTCTGAACTTGAATTCAGGTCACTTTTGAAATAACCTAGTTGGATGAAAAAAAAAATAAAGAGAGAGCAAGAGAAGAATAAAAAAGAAGGAAGAAAGCCTATACGATCTATGGTACAACTTTACAAACATCTGTATTGTGGGTGTTCCAGGAGGGGAAGAGAAGAGGAAAGGCATCAAAAACCTATTTAATGAAATAATAGTTGAAAACTTCCCAATTATTGGGAGCAATATGAACTTTCAGATCCAAGAGGCTCAAAAATCTCCAAACAGATTTAACCCAAAAATGTCCTCTCTGAGACACATTATAGTCAGATTGTCAAAAGTAAAAGACAAGAAGAGAATTCTAAAACAGCAAGAGAAAAGCATCAATCACCTATAGGAAAATCTCCATCAGACTGAAAGCAGATTTCTCAGCAGAAACCTTATAAGCCAAGAGAAAGTAGGATGATATATTCACAGTGCTGAAACAAACAAACAAACAAACAAACAAAAAACCCCCAAAAAACTGCCAGCCAAGAATCCTGTACTCAGCAAAGCTATCCTTCAGAAATGAAGGAGAAATAGTGTTTTTCCCAGACAAACATAAACTAAGGGAATTCATCACCACTAGACCAGCCCTACAAGAAATTCTTAAGGGAGTCCTATATCTGGAAGCAGATGAATGATAACTACCATCATGATATCACACAAAAGAATAAAACTCACTGGTAGAGCAGATATGCAAATGAGAAAGAGAAATAAATTACATCTTATCACAAACAAGATAGAAGGGAGGGATCATCAGGGGAATGGAAAAAATACCCTGAAGGCATTTCAAAGATCTTTGAGGCTGCGCCTCCTATCATAGGCCCAAAGGAGATAGAATGATTTTGGAGAACAGACCTGAGGTGACCTCCAGGGGTTCACTGCTGAAAACCACCTTGGGATGCTGCTCCTTGCACTTCAGGTGCTCCAGCTGCTTCGGCTGCTCCAGATGCCCCACCTGTAACTAAATTGACCCTAGGTGCTTCTCAAACTGCTGCTTTGGAAGATATAGGCCAGAAATGTTGGTGGCATTCACATGGTATTAAGTCTGCAGGATCGCAGAATGTAAGAGCTTGTGGAAGCATCACACCCAGCTTTCAAAGAACGTGTGGAAAAGTCCTGGGGCTCAGGAAGAGATCTGTTGCAGGAGTGTAATCACTGCAGAGAGCCTTCACTAGAGCAATGCTGAGCAGAAACGTGGGGTCAGAGTTGTGGCAGAGAACCCCCACCAAGGTCATGCCTAGTGGAGCCAGGGGAATGGGACTACCATGGAGACCCAGAATTGTAGCGCTACCAGAGTGGAACACCAGCCTGAGAGAGCTGAAGCATGGGCTGAACCCAGGATAGCCATAGGAGTGGGACTGCCCAAGGACAAGGAGGCCCAACCCCCAGACCAGTGTGCAGAGGATGCCAAATGTGGAATCAAGGGAGATTATGTGACAGCTTTGAGATTGGATGCCTACCATGCCGGACTTGTGTAGCACCTTTCACCCCTTTCTTGTGGCCTATTTCCCCCTTTTTAAATGGGAATATGTACCCTCTGCCTGTCCCACCACTGCATCTTGGCAGTAGGTAACTTGTTTAATTTCACAGATGAGACATTGGACTTTGAGCTAAGACAAGTTAAGACTTGGGGATGGAGTGGATGTATTTACCTGTGAGAAGGACCTGAACTTTGGAAGCTGGGGGTGGAATGCTATGGGTTAAATGTGTCTCCCGATAGTTCGTTTATTGGAAACTTGATCCCCATTGTTTCAGTATTAAGAGGGTGGGAAATCCAATTATGGTATTTGAAAGGTGGGGCCTTTAAGAGGTGATTAGATTCTGAGGAACATGCCCTAATGAATGGAGCGTGGATTAATGGGCGTGGTTCTCTTTACAAGGAGAGCGTGTGAGATGTTTAGCTCACTCTTGTTCACACCTTTCTCACTATGTGTTACCAAGTCAGCACCAAGAAAAAGGCCCTCACCAAGATTTGTTCCCTAGACCTTGGAGTTCCCAGCCTCCAAACTGTAAGAAATGAACTTCATTTCTTTATAAATTATCTAGTTTCAGGTATTCTGTTATAAACAACAGAAATGAACTAATACACCTACGTTGATGTCTGGGCATCTGGTTGAACAGTTGCTTCTTCTTTTCTTCTGGAGTAGCTTTTGAAGGGAGAAATTCTTTCCTGTGAATGTGTTCTGTAGTCAGTAGGACAGGGTGTTTTAGGTTTGGCTCTGGTTGAGCACAGTAGTGTAGTCTCTGTGTGGTTTCTTCAGCTGTATTCAGCACTGGAGTTGTTTGTGATGCCTCCATGGTCTAGGCCCTAGGATGGTCGGCAGCTTCTTGATGGAGTGGGTGCCACTGGCTAGAGTTGCTAAGGTTGTAGGTGGGACCTTGAGCTCCTGGGAGATGTGCTGATGTGCTCAGTGCTTCCTCAGCTGAAGTGGGCGACCCTGGATGGGGTTGCTGTTGGGATTTCAGGGTTCTGGAAGAGACGCTGTGGTAATTGGATGTTCCTAAAGTAGGTGGGGTCACCGGGGTAGTGGATGGAACATTGGACCCTTGGGAGAAGCACTGTAGCTCCTCAGCTGGAGTGGCCATCCCTGGGGGGAGTTGGCTGGGGCTGCATCCAGGACCTGCATCCAGGAGGCACTGGGTCATTCTGATTCTCCTCAGCTAAAATAGGTGACACTGGGTGGAGTTGCTGGGGTCATGGGCAAGATCTCATGACCCTGGAAGAAGGATTGGGGTGCTCTGTAGCTCCTCAGTTGAAGTGGGTCTGGGCAGGCTTGAAATTGCTGCAGCTAGAATCTTGTGCTCCTGAGAGAGATGCTGGGTGCTCTGAAGCTCATCAACTAGAGTGGGCCACTCTGGGAAAGATTGCTGTAGTTGTGGCCAAAGCTCTGTGCCCCCAAGAGAGATGCTGGATTGCTCTGCAGGTCTGTAGCTGGAGTGGGACACCCTGGGTCAGGTTGCTGGGGTCATGGGCAGGACCCTGCATCTCCAGGAGAGATGCTGGATTGCTCTGCAGCTCCTCGGCTGGTGTGGGTCACTCTGTATGAGGCTACTGGGGTTGTGAACAGGCCCCTGTACCCCCAAAAGAGATGCTGGGGTGCTCCTCAGCTGGAATGGGCCACTCTGGGTGAGGCTGCTGGGGTTGTGGATGGGACCCTGCACCCCCAAGAGAGATGCTGGGTTGCCCTGCATCTGCTCAGCTGGGATGGGTGGCTCTGGTCACCTCTGGTCAGCCATCTTGAACTGTCTCCCCCTAATGAGTGACTCAGAGTTAACTCTAATTTTCCCTTCTCAGCTCATAGTTCTACTTTGCCTCCTTGGGTCATTTTTTTTCTAGCTTACCATATTGACTTGTGACTGGAGTTCAATATTGCAATATAAGCTTTATTAGATATCATCCTTTCCACGGTTTTCATTTTATCGAGTACCACATAAATGATCTGTGAACTCGTAATTGTCCTGACCCATCTTAACCTAACACAAATGCTCCAGCAACAGACCATGTCCTAAAATGCACCAGTGTCCCATTAGGAATTGGCCACCTTCACAGAGCTCACTCCTCATGGTTCGTCATGCAGCCAAGTACACGCTGGGTCCAGTTTTATTACGACAACATTGGGTGTGTTCCAGTCTGGTGGAGTCTACTCTGATACCAGCATCCCTCATCCCAGAATGAAGATATATCTAGAAATATTGCTAAGAAATAATTTTATTTCCAACTTACTTTAAACATAAAGGGAAAACGTCTCATCATTTGGTCCAGGAATTGATCTGGTGGCTCCAGTTCTTTCTGCTGCCATCTTTCTTTTTCCCTGCTGGGAGCCCCTCTTAGCCCTTGCCCCTTTCAGAGGAGGAGTTTTTGAGTCCTTCTCGGCTGTTCTTCAAAGACAGGGCAGCACAAGCCATTATAACCTCTTCATGTGCCCTTCCCCAAGAACGCTGGGAGCCCCTCTTAGCCCTTGCCCCTTTCAGAGGAGGAGTTTTTGAGTCCTTCTCGGCTATTCTTCAAAGACAGGGCAGCACAAGCATCGCCATTATAACCTCTTCATGTGCCCTTCCCCAAGAACTTTTTTTTTTTTTTTTTAAAGATGACAGGTAAGGGGATCTTAACCCTTGACTTGGTGTTGTCAGCACCACGCTCAGCCAGTGAGCAAACCGGCCATCCCTATATGGGATCCGAACCCGGGGCCTTGGTGTTATCAGCACCGCACTCTCCCGAGTGAGCCACGGGCCGGCCCCCCCAAGAACTTTCAAATGATGTAGTAAGTAAATGGTAACTGGGTCCTCTCTATGGGGTAGGATGTGTCTTGAAAATACTGGACTTTCCAATCCAGCCCATAAATACCATTGGAATTACAATAAGTGAAATTAAATTGATATTATTTCTACTTTAGAGAACACAATCAAATCCCTAGTCATGGGTAAATAGGGTTTCCTTACCTCCTCATTTCTCAACTTATCCCTTAGAAACTGCGCCACTGGCGACTTGTTCTTGTAACCCCTTGTGTTTAGCTTTACCGTACACTGTCCTACCCTAGAAAGCCAGCCCTTAAAGATTTTACTGCTTTTGAGAAGTGATATGAAATATAAAAAGATCACTTGATATTGTATTTCTTGGTCCACTCTTGCCCCACTTATGCTGTGAAAAGTGATCCTTGCGCTGTTGATATGTAAGTTGATAGTCATGTTGGTGGGTAATCTGAGTTGCCAGTCTTTTTACAGTCGTCTGGGCCAGAGCTTCAGCTGCAGAATAGACAAGGCTCAAACCAGAAACACTGTCAATACCAGTTTAAAACATCTTAAAATTTCCCACGCACTGTGAGTTGTCAGCAGGGGCAGTCTGCCAGCTCTGTGATGGGCCATATACCCTCAAGGTATATTCTCCCACCAAAGGCACGTGAGCCCGTTGCTGTTGGCAATCTGGACCACTCTGGGCAACACAGTGGCTCCAGATGGAGATGGGTATTGTGTTGTCTGTAAGCCCACATGTGTCCGGCTTGTGGCCCAAGGTGTCATCTCGTGGACTCTAGTGATGACATTCAATGTCACACTTCCCTCCTCTTTTAAGACTAAAGGGCAGCAACATGAATGACCAGTATCTGACATTTGACTATACAGTCTTGTCCCACAAAAGGGGAGAAATTTAAACAGAGCCTTCTGTGATTCACTTGCCAGATTAGTCCATTTGCTAAGGCCCAAGGTCTGTATAATTACAGAGGGAATAATTGCAGATATTATCGTGTGCACGGCTGCCACATCACTCAGACCTCGGACCGTTGGCCTGACTTGGATTTGCCCTACTTCTTCCACCAGGGGCCTCCCGTCGGCTGGGAAGAATGCTATGCTCTCCAGTCCCAGCCTTTCTCAGTTAATCAAGCGGCACCTTCAGTAAGACGCCAGCTAGTACTTTGAATTCAAAGATTCATACAGTGGGACCCAAGTCTGTTTCTGGAGTTAGATTATCCCTTGAGGTTGTGTCTACTTTAGAGAGGGGACTATTACTTGCTCATGGATCCTATGAAACCCTCCTGTGTACCTGCCTTTTTTTTCTCCCCTATTTTCCTTTAATTAGCAAATTTTGTTGATCGAACTATTTTTTATTTGAATGTATTTCTGATATCATTCAAGACAAGATTGGGATCACTGATCTTAGAGTTATTTGATGCCATTCAGTAGCGGTCTAATCCCCAAAAGACCACTAATCCTAGTACCAGATTACTTTGTAATGGTCTTTCAAAAAGATTCTTCTGGTTGAGTGGCTGTCTCAGGCCACATGTACACCAAAAGCCCCTTGGCAGTGCTGAACACCTGCCTCTGCCAGGTCAGTTCTCATTAGCATAGACTGTATCATCGACACTTCTGAGAGCTCAGGAGCCCTGGGCTTGCGAGGACACAATAGACCAGTCTGAGCCATACCTTGTGAATTTCTGCCAGAACCATCTGCTATTCTTCTCCACTTTTGAAAGCTGCCTTTTTGCATCTACCTGTGCTCTGGCAGATAGTCCAAAAGTGTACCCAGATGTGGGTGGACTCAATAATCTCAAGTCCCTGTGCTTCCTTTTTATCTCAGGGTGGACCCAGAGTGATCAGTGATTTTTTTTTTTTTCCCTTTTTGTCTTTTTTACTGACTGGCAACGGGATTGCAACCCTCGGTGTCGCACCCGCACCGTGCTCAGCCAGTGAGCGGGAACCAGTCTCCACATTGGATCCGAACCCTCGGCGGGAGTGCCACCGTGCTCCCAAGCAGCGCACTCTCCAGTGCGCCACCGGGCCGGCCCGATCAGTGATTTTTAATCTTTAAAAAACTGTTCCATGTAGCTCCAGACCAAGATATATCTAAGACCTTCACCTGTCAAGCTGGCAGGCCGTGGAGCTTCACCAGGTTGGCCAATCTCAGAATGCCATGTGTTGCTCCACCTTTTCCAAGTCAGGATGTATTTCTTTAGGGATGCCTATTCACATTCTATCATCAATAGAATGAATAGAATCACAGTACACATGTACTTGTATTTTTGTTTTATTTACTATTGTTTTTTTTTAATGTTGTTCACATGGAGCCTATACTTAGCTTTGGTATATTCAAATTAAAACTAAGCATCTGCTCTGCTAAATGCTAGGGGCAGGGTTTCCCTACATGCAGCCCTACTGAGAACTACAATTCCTTATGCAGGAATCTATTGCCTTCATACTGCCCAAGAAGAAGGATCTATTTAATCTGTTTTTACTCCTACCTAAGCACTTCTGCTCAAATCCTTCCTGTGTTCTAATGCAGCATCAGCCTCCAACACTGCAATGGCACAACTCACAAACCGTCACTGCATTCAGAAGTTATCCAGTGTTTTGAGGACACTGGGCAAAAGTTATGGGGAAGAATGTCCCTGTGGCCTGAACAGTATTAATAGTGAGATTGAATGTTTATGGATATGGGTCATGCCGAGCCTGCACTGAGCACTGGATCCCAAGTGACAGAGACATCTATATACTCTTTCATTTATTTGCTATTTATTTTTCTGCTTGTGATATATGGAGTCCTCTAAAGCAGGAGTCAGCAAACTATGGCACTTGGATCACATCCAACCTATGTCCTATTTTTTACTGCTCAGGAACTAAGAATGTTTTTTATTGTTTTATTTTTAAGAGATTGTTTTAAAAAAAGGAATATGAGATAGAAACCACATATGACCTACAGAATCTAAAATATTTACTACCTGGCCTTTCATAGAAAGAGTTTGCCAACCCCTGCTGACCTCTAAAACACAGGGCAGGGGTTCCTCTCACCCAGGTCTAAGGGAGTCGCCTCTGCTGTTTTTCCTACATTGCCCCCACGCGTCCTACACAGTGAGCCACAAACCCACTCTTGTCTATAATATTTTAGCTCCCTCTGCTGGTCCAATGTTTTTCACCAGTGCTGTAACAAGAGAAAGTTCTTGCAAGTTTCAACCTTGTTTCATTAATCGATTGACTGATTGGTTTAATTCCCTGTGGCAGCCTGTTGGGATGGAATGTGGATTCTCCATGCTTTGCTGAGTAATGTTTATCTATACACATCTCAACTCTTGAAACCACTGATGGTCCGCAGACCCGCTGTATATGACAATACCAGCCACAGGAAAATAACAATGTGAATATAGGACCAGGAGGCATGGTAGTACTCGCTGGGATACAAAGAAGTAATGGGAAGGAAAAAGTTAGCAATGATTCTGTCTTGAGGAAACAGTGGTGGCAGAAAAAGCAGAAAACTGTGGGAAGAGATGGCAAGTTCAGTTTTTAACACATTAGACCAATTTAAACTCCACCGTCCAGTGTCATGGTACTATGGGGTAACATAGACCCCACTCACACTACCAATACAAGAAAATGCTGGATGAGGTATAATTTTGGATGCATACCTGAGCTTAAAACCAAGGTAAAGCCTCACTTTCTAGAAACAAAGGTGGAAAGTATAGCCAGATTGATGGTGCTTTTTATGGTGGGGTGAGAAATCAGACCCAGATATGCGACCAAAGTCTAGGAGTTTGGGTGTTAATGATCTACTGGAGTTTTTTTTTTTTTTTCCCCATATAAAGGTGACCAGTAAGGGGATCTTAACCCTTGACTTGGTGTTGTCAGCACCATGCTCAGCCAGTGAGCGAACCAGCCATCCCTATATGGGATCCGAACCCATGGCCTTGGTGTTATCAGCACTGCACTCTCCCGAGTGAGCCACGGGCCAGCCCTCTACTGGAGTTCTAAAAGTATATCTCCTTCAGTGAATGTGGGCCTATCATGCCTCTACCCATCGTCCCAGGGAATTAACAAGGATGCTTTTTATTCTGCCCAGGAATCTGTGGGAAGTATTGGAACATAGGTTTGCACGATAAATAAAAACTCCAGTTCTGCAACATATATGGGTGTGGTAGAAGGATTCTCAAGCTCCGAATTAAAGTAAAAATGGCTCCTGTCAACGAAATACCTGCGGTTCTCAGCAGAATAAAATATGAAATCATTCTTTAAGGATACGTCCACATTCCAGGGCATGCAGGAGTTCCATAGGAAAAAACAACCTCCCCTGAAGATGAGCTCACAAATATAAATTTCACTTTTACATAAGGAAATAATGTATTATGAGAAGGAATAAACAGAAACAAGAGATAATAGAATAATTTGAAAGAGGATATTAAATCAATATGTTTAAACTAAATTAAGAGAATCAAGAAGCAATAGAAACCACAATACAAAAGAAGATAAAATGAAGTAAAAACAGGGAAATTGAAAATAGAACCATATAGAACTTTAGTAATGAAAATATAGTTATTGCAACTTAAAATTCATTTAATGGGTTAAACAGCATTTAGACACAGCTAAAAAGAGATTAATGAACTGAAAGACTAGCTAAGGAAATAATCCAGAATGCAGCACAGAGAGATAAAAAGATGGGAAATGTGAAATAGAAGATAAGAAATGTGGAGCTAGAAAGAGAAGCCCAGTGTGCATCTAATAGGAATTCCTGAAGATGGTAATAGAGAAGATGCAAATGTCGCAGTGTTGGAAGAGACATAATGGCTGATATTTTAGAACAAATGAAAGATACTCAGATTGAAAAATACTCTCATTGAAATATCACATTAAAATACTAAGATTGAAAAAAAGCACAAGTCCCAAGTGGAATAAATAAAAGTAAGCCACAACCAGACACATTGTAATGAAACTGCAATAACAAATACAAAGAGAAAATCCTAAAAGCAACAAGAAAGAAAAGAAAAATTAACTATAGGGCCGGCCTGTGGCTCACTCGGGAGAGTGCAGTGCTGATAACACCAAGGCCCCGGGTTTGGATCCCATATAGGGATGGCCGGTTGGCTCGCTGCCTGAGCATGGTGCTGACAACACCAAGCCAAGGGTTAAGATCCCCTTACCGGTCATCTTTAAAAAAAAAAAAAAAAAAAATTAACTATAAAAGAATAGCAGTTGGACATTTTGCAGCTTTCTCAGTGGCAATAGCCAAAGGTAGAAGACAATGGAATATTTTCAAAATGCTAAGAGAAAATATTATTATCCTAGAATTCTGTCCCCAACTGTAGAATTCCATATCATACAAGATTGATGGCAAAATAATGAAATTTTTCATGTAAACAAAGACTGAGATAGTTTATCGGTCAGAATCCTTTGCTGAGTTAACTGCTAAGAGATATTTTTCAGGAAAAAGGAAATTAGATCTTGAATAAAGGAGGGGTGGGAAAGAAGCAACCGTGAGGAAAGGAACATATGGTAAAAATACAGGTGAATTAGTCAGCTCAGACTGCCATATCAAAATAATGTAGACTGCACGGCTTAAACAACAGAAGTTTAGTTTCTCACAGTTCTGGAGGCTGGAAGTCTGAGATCAGAGTTCCAGGGTGGTTGGGTTCTGGTGAGGGCTCTCTTCCTGGCTTGCAGACAGCTGCCTTCTAGCTATGTCCTCACATGCCTTTCCTTGGTGCATGCACGGGGTTGGGGATGGGGGAAGGTAAGGGGTGAGATGGCGGTGGAGAGAGAGAGAGACTTTTTTTTCCTTGTAAGGGCACTAATCCCATCATGGAGGCCTCACCCTCATGACCTCATCTAAACCCATGGCCCTATCTCCAGATACCATCACACTAGGGACTAGGGCTTCAACATATGAATTTGGGGGGACAAAGACATTCAATCCATAGCATTAGGTAAATCTAAATAAGCTCTGACTGTAGGAAAATGTAATAAAATTCACAATAATGACCAATGACAATGGAAAAACAAACAACAAACAAGCATTTGACAACAATAGCATGGAAATCAGAAGATGGGATAGAGGTTAAAGTTTTGTAAGGTCATTGTGTTATTTTGGATGAGACTAGAAAATTTATTTAACTATAGGTTTTGTTACGTGAAGTGTTCAAATTAAAAAGCTACAAATAACTTCTAAAAGAATAAAAGTAGAAGGTATAACATCCAAACCAGTAAAATAAAAAAGGGAAAGTAACATAAAATTAATCAATCCAGTGGATCAGGGGTTGGCAAACTATAGTCCAGGAGCCAGCTCTGGCTCATCACCTGTTTTTGAACGGCCCATGAGTTAAGAATGGTTTTATATTTTGAACTGTTTTAAAAAATCAAAAGAAGAATAATATTTCATGACACATCAAAATTATATGAAATTCAAATTTCAGTGTCTGTAAATGGAGTTTTATTGGAACACAGCTATATTCATTTGTTCACAGCTGTCAAGAAAAGTTGCAACAGCATGCATGGCCCACAGAGCCTGAAATACTGTCTGGTCCTTCACAGAAAAAGTTTGTGGACTCCTGCAATGGAAAGTAGGAAACAGAGAAAAATAAAGCAGCAAGACGTTCAGTACATTACTGAGCGATGCTAATGTTACAAGTCATTGTCACCATCATTACTATGATTAATAAATAATTTTGAGGCCTATTTCCTGGAAAGCTTCATATTAAGTGAAAATGTCCAATAGGCAGTTGGAAGTAGACTGGAGAGAGGTGCAAGATCAGAGCTCTTCTTCCCTCCATTCCTTTAGGATCCAGCTTCACCCCTGAACGCCTCGGAATGCACCACTAGAGGTGACCACGTTTAGCAGAGGGCTGGCCCAGGCCCACGGTCCTGCTGCGAGCTTTGGGGTGCCTGACCTCCACGCTTCCCCTTTAGTTGCAGGGTGCCATCATGGTTGCTTCCTGTGTCCAGATGCTCGTGGGCTTCTCAGGCCTCATGGGCTTTCTCATGCGCTTCATCGGCCCCTTGACCATTACTCCGACCATCTCCCTGGTGGCCCTGCCTCTCTTCGATTCTGTGGGCAGTAACGCTGGGATCCACTGGGGGATTTCTGCCATGTAAGTCCTCTCTGGGGAGGGAGTGCCTTCTGAGTTCTCTTTGGTGGAAGATCACCCAATAGGAATATTATTCTCCTATGAGGAGTCCCAGATATTGGCAAACTCTTATGGTTTACCATTACTTTCATGAACATTATCATACCTTAAAAAGCATTAAAGTTGCTACTTATAATTCATTATTACTGCTAGCTATTATCTCATTAGCATGTACAGACAATGAGTTGATGAGTATAAGAATACTTAATGTTCACAAAAAGTTGATCCTGCCAGCCGCCTGCCGACTAGGCTTTTGTTGAGCAAGTGTCTGTAAACCCCTGGCACCTGGGAAGGGTGCAAAGACATGGCCTCAGCTCTTAAGCATGTTATAGTCTAAGAGAGAGATAAGACTGGGATCTGAGTACCTCTAACACCAGGAGGTAGCAATGTGGGTCGTGGGGTGCTGTGCGCATGCAGGAGAGGGGGCGGTGGCAGCCAGCTGGGAGGATCGGGAAGGCTCCGTGGGAAAAGAGGACTCAAGCGTTTCCACTGAGCTTTGAAGGGACTTGGGGATGACACTGGGCACTCTCATTCACTCTGCCCCTTGTGGTCTGAGGTGAGGTGTGAGACCATCGGACCCGCAGAATGACCTGGCAGATGAGATGGTCCTGCCTTTGGTCTCAGTGGCTCTAACTGCTGGGTCTATCCAGCTGCCAACAGCTATTTCTCTTAGACCCTCCAGAAATAATAGTGTCCTTTCCCACTGTTCCTCTTGCACCACCAGCAGCTTCTGAAAGGGGACAGTTTTACCTTTTCAGAGATGGCAGGGCTCTGCCTGTGCTGCAGAGTCCACTGGTCCAGGAGACACGTGGTGGCTCAGCTTCCCCGACCACCCCAGAGCCTCTGCGACACTTGCTCAGGACGATCCCCAGCTCACCGGGTCGAGTGTGGTTGTTTCTGTTTCAGGACCATCTTTCTCATCGTGCTGTTTTCTCAGTACCTGAAAAATGTTGCGGTGCCCGTGCCTGTTTGTGGAGGAGAGAAGAAGTGTCACATCTCCAAATTGTACCTGTTCCAGGTCTTCCCTGTAAGAAGCACCCCCACCCCGTTCCATTCTTTGCCGAGTCACCTAGAGAGTGCCCCTCTCCATGCCTAAATGGCTCCCAAACCAAATGCTCCCCCATCTCAGGAGAAGGCCCCTGGCTGTGGGTGGAATCGAGGTCATCCCTAGATGCTCCTCTCTCAGGAGCAGAGAATCCTGCCCCAGGTTGCTCTGGGACCAGTGTGGGATGGCCTTCTCATGTGACCCAGCCCATCCTCACAGCAAGGTACTGGGGAGACAGCCAGGTGTGCCTCTAATTACATAAAACGAGGGCCCGAGGGCACCTGGGCTCGGCCAAGTTGCTAAGATCAGTGTCTTTTCTCAGTGTCTCATGGGCAGTTCAGGTGCCCTGTGATGGTGATGGCACCCCCCTTTGCAGAGCCTTCTCTGTTGTGTGTGTAGCTGCCAACCACATACATATGTTTTCAGGTTTAATTTAACCTCAAACTGTATTTCTCTTTGTAAAAAATACTATCACGTAACAATCTCATTGCTCCTCAACAACCCTGCAGGTCAGTGATCCTAAAATTCAGTGTGCATAAGAATCACTTAGGGGCTTTGCTAAAAATATAGATTTCTGGGGTCCCACCCACAGAGATTTAAAATCTATGTATCTGAGGAACTCATTCTCAGAAACCCTGTGCCAGGCTCTGCAAAACCATGATTGTAATTCCATTGCTCAGATGAGGAAACTGAGGCTCAGAGAGCTTGCTCTAAGGTCATGTGGTCAGCAAACATGGAAGGTGAGCCAGATTGTAATCCTCCTGCCCAGGGCTGTGCCCAATTTACTGCACATTTCTGCCCCGACTTGACACAAAGTCTCCCCGGAGTTTATTTTCTCCCGTTTCTAGCCTGTGCCTTTAATGTGATGATGTGTCCATTGACACACCAGAGTTTTCCAGTGACTATTGTTACTGGAAGGGCAGGGGACTCTTCCTCATTTCAAAGGGCTCTCCTGCATCCCTCCTCTGCCACCCCTAGGGGAGGAAGGCAGGTGAGGGGCAGGCTGAGTGGAACGTGAGTGGGGTCTCCCCCTGCAGGTGCTGCTGGCCCTCTCCATCTCGTGGCTCCTCTGCTTCCTGCTGACTGTCACCAATGCCCTCCCTTCAGCCCCTACAGCCTATGGGCACCTGGCCCGCACTGACACCAAGAGCAGCATCCTGAGCCAGGCGCCCTGGTTTCGCTTCCCTTACCCAGGTAATGAGAGGCGGGACGCTCCTTCTTGCCCGGGACACATGTTTCCTGGGACTGTCCTTGGGGCCCAGGGCACTGGATGGGGAGTTGAGTTGATCAGGGACAGGCTCCTCTTCCCAGGCCTACATCAGAGCTGGGCTACCCCTCTCATCCCTCGTCCACATTGCTCAGAACCCATAAGCCTGGGGTTCTGGGAGGGAAGAGAGAGAGCTCCTGACCTCCAGCCAGACCTTCGATGGATCTCACACAAAGCAGGCATGGCATTGAATTAGAATATTTCTGGGGAGACCAGGCCAAGGGCATCCCTTAGGTCACTTCTGGTCTCCTTTCCCCATGGTTCTTGGCTCAGGGTGTCTAAGGTTCCTGAGAGGGCTGCCTGGCCTTCTGCACTGTGGACCTCGGGCCTCCCAGAGGAAGTCTCAGCTTCCAAAAGCTTCGAGGCCTTCCCAGGCAGAGGCTGGTGGCTGGCTCTTTGTGTGCACAGGGGCCTCAAGCTCTGGGCTTCTGACCCACCTCAGGGAGCAATGATAGCAGAGGAATCTGAGCCAGAGCCTCTGGTTGGTGACAAGGGTTGGAAGACACCCTGTCCAGTCTTTAAAGACTTCCAGAGACCCCTCTGGTGAAGAACTTATTTAGGGATCAGCAGCCTCTTACCCTCTGAATGAACATTCCTCTGCATTGCATTTCCAGGCCAGTGGGGCCTCCCCACCATCAGCCTGGCTGGGGTCTTTGGGATCATCGCAGGGGTGATCTCTTCCATGGTGGAATCGGTAGGTGATTATCATGCCTGTGCCAGGATGGTGGGGGCCCCACCCCCTCCGAAGCATGCCATCAACCGCGGCATTGGCATCGAGGGTCTTGGCTGCCTGCTGGCAGGTGCCTGGGGGACAGGCAATGGCACCACCTCCTTCAGCCAGAACATTGGGGCGCTGGGCATCACCAGGGTAAGGCTGCTGATGGAGGCTCCTGGGGACAGCTGGGCACCTGACTCTGCCACCCCAAGTATTAGTTTCAAATTGCCACCATAACAAGTTATCTCAGACTTAGTAGCTTCCAACAACCCACATTTATTATCTTACCAATCTGGAGGTCAGAAGTCAGACACGGGTCTTGGGGAACTAAAATTGAGGTGTTGGCAGGGCCGTGTTCCTTCCTGGAGACTCTAGGGGGGGATCCATTTCCTTGCCTTTTCCATCCTCTAGAGGCGGCCACATCCCTTGGCTGTGGCCCCTTTCTTCCTCTTCAACGCCAGAAACATTACATCTCTCTGACCTTTCTTCTATAGTCACCTCTTCTTCTACCCACAGCCAGGACACATTGTCAACTTTTAAGGATTCATGTAATTAGACCGGGCCCACCTGGATAATCCAGGCTACTCTCCCCATCTTAAGGTTCTTAAGTCAATCACATCCACAAAGTTCCTTTTGCCATGCAAAGTACCATATTCACAGGTTTGGTAATTATGACGTGGACATCTTTGAGGGGCCAGAATTCTGCCTCCCACACTTGACCTTTGGTGTGGCAATTCCACAGGCAGTAAGTCTATCCTGGGACTGGCAGGTGCCACTGGCTTTCCAAGCACTGAAGAAAGTCCTTATTTTCTGAAGTTTGGGTGGGAGATCCATTACCTCCAGCCCAGCCCTGTGCTGGAGATCCAAACCTGAATACTCCACTGTGCCCTGGCCAGCCCCACCTAAGGTCCCAAAGGTGCCCCACATTCAGTGGCCTCTGTGAAGCTAGCACATTCTCTGTCCTGGAATCCTTGTCTTAGTGAGCTCACCCAGTCACCCACATCATGTGTAACTTCTCACTGTCCTGCGCTTTCACTGCGGAGTTCTATTTTCCAAACATCCCTCTACGCTTCCCACCCTCTTTTCTCTGTCCCCAGTGCCCCAGCTTTATCGTTTCTTGCCTGGATGCTGCAGTGGGCCCTCATATCTTCTTTTCCCAGGATCTTGCCCGTCTCTAATCCATCTACCTCATGTCTGCCCAAAGATCTTTCTAGAACCCTATTCTGATTAGAATAGTCTCTACTTAAAATTTCTTCATAGCTCCCCATTTTCCACTGTAAAGCTCCATAAGGTCAACAAGAATTCTTCAGGATAGTGCATTCTAAGATGATTTAGAAAAAATAGTATTATTATGGTGCTTCCACAGGCTTCAGTGCATCTATGCAGTGGTTTCCAGCAAATCCTATAAGTTCTGGAAAAATACAGATTCTCCCCCATGGACACGCACCACCTTGCATTTTCTTATAGCTCCCTCAGTGGATCTGACATGCAGCCTGGTGGTGTTGCAACTTTCTGGCATCAGATCTGTCCTGCTCTGTACCCTCCCTCATCTCTGGCACACACCTGGAGCTAAAGTCTGTGAGCGAATAGCTGAGCCAGCACCCACCCCTACAGCAAGTCCTGCGTTCTGTGACACCGTGGACTCTTTGATACCTGCCCAAGGTTTCAAAGCCTTTAGTGCAGGTGAGGGGAGTGTTTTTCTACAGGAGAGCCACTGGCCCACACAGAAATATAACAGGAGAGGGCTACATACCGTAAGTATAAAGAGGCAAATGCATCCTTTCCTCTTAAAGGGAACAAATCTCATGCAAAACAGAAAATTATATCAAATAAGCAGAACAAACATTTCCTTGATGTATAATTTCTAAACTAAGGCCCTTCAGAGAAGAGGGAAGAAGCAAGAAAGACAGACACATAGACACAGAACAGGCTACAAGTCAAGTAGGGGACTTCGATGAGCCCTGAAAGAGGCGCAGGTGCGAAGACCACTTGCTTTTATGGACTCACACCTCCTCCTTGTGGCCTTTTAAGGCATTGCTTAGTGTTGCTTCTGCTGTGATGAGCTCCGGACACTTGGTTCTCCCCATGTGTGGGAGGAAATCAGGCTGAAGGACAGAGATCTTCCAGTCACTTCTCTGGGATGTCACGGTTCTCGGCCCAGATGTTAATCCTGAAGCCAAGAGGCCCAGGGCTGCATGAGAAGTGTGGTGGTGGTAGGACTGGGGATGACTGCTGTCTTTGTGAGCGCATCAGCGTGTCCAAAAGGCATTGGCTGAGCCAGAAAAATCGATCTTTTGTGCTTGTAGTCATGTCTTTGTTCTCATAGTTAGTTGTCAGGGTTGTAAACAAAACAAAACGTTCTTTTGATGTGGCAAGAATTTTTTTTTAAAGAATTTCTAATGAAGACAGTTAAATAAATAAGCTCTTAGACTAGAAAGAGAAAATAAACAAAGGCAGAATCTGCTACTTTACCACTGTATTAATGGGCTTCAGTTGACATTAGAGTATCTTTTAAAAAAATCTAATTGTGGTAAAAGACACGTACTATAAAATGTATTATCATAACCATTTTTAAGTAGTGTTAAGAATATCCACATTGATGCACAACAGATCTCCAGAACTTTTTCCTCTCACAAAACTGAAACTACATTAGAGTGCCGTTTAAGGATTGGTAGTAGACCCAAATGTGAGAAACAGATTCAGGAACTACCTAAATTCATTCACTGACGACAGACTCATGATGGGACCTTAAGACAAGAACATTTACAGTACAGTCCTAACTTTTGAGAATGATACCACATGCCTCAAAGTCAGGTGTCATTTGCCTTAAGACAATTTTTTTAGAGCATTTTTAGGTTCACAACAAAACTGAGAAGAAAGGTAAAGAGATTTCCCGTATACAGATTTGCTGCCACACAGGCATAGACCCCCATT
>NW_007729837.1:34765-35372 GCF_000696425.1 Galeopterus variegatus
AAGAAAGGTAAAGAGATTTCCCGTATACAGATTTGCTGCCACACAGGCATAGACCCCCATTATCAGCATCCCCCACTGGAGTGCTGCAGTTGTTACAACTGATGAACCTCATAGTTTACATTAGGATTTACTCTTGGTGGGGTACATCCTATAGGTTTGGACAAATGTACAATGACATGTATCTACCATTAAAATATCATACAGAGTATTTTCATTACCCTAAAAATTCAGATGTTGTCTTTGCCTCACTGTTGATAGTTGTCACCCAAACCCTAGCTGTGAGCTTTGGTGAGCACAGCCATCAGTAGTGTCCAGCAGTGTGGCAGCTGTGTGCACCTGGCCCTGGGACCAGCTCTGTGACGGCGTGGGATATGGACCACCGTCCACGATCCTTACAGCAGAGTCCTTTTTCTTTTTGACCTGTCTAGGAACTTAATTTTATTTCAAGATCTAATAGCTACTCTAAGGAAGGGAAATGTACTTCCTTAGCATTCCAAAACTCCTAGCTGCTCAAAAAACTCTATGTAAACCAGGTAATGGTAATCAGTAATGACTCCAACCAGATTATATATATATATATATATATATATATATTTTTTTTTTTTTT
>NW_007729837.1:36076-44094 GCF_000696425.1 Galeopterus variegatus
GACTTTTATAGAAGGAGCTTTTTGAAATGTGAATCACAGCATGTCACCACCCTGCTTAAAAATCCTCTACCAAGGGTTTTCTTGTCTTTGGGTTTTTTTATTTTTCACTTTTGATTATGATAGAACACACACAACATAAAATTTACCATCCCAACTGTTTCTAAGTGTACAGTTTGGTAGTGTTAAGCACATTCACATTGTTGTACAACTGATAGCGCCATCCACCTCCAAACTCTTTTCATCTTGCAAAACTGAGACTCGGCACGTGTTAAACAACAGCTCCCTGTTCCTTCCTCCCCCTGGCCCTGGCAACCACTTTCTGTCTACTTTCATTTTACTTTCTGTCTCTATGAATTTGACTATGCTGGGGACTTCATGTCAGTAGAACCATAAACTGTTTGTCTTTTTTGACTGGCTTATTTCACTTAGCATCCATCTTCAAAGTTCACCCATGTTGTAGCATGTGTCAGCATTTCCTTCCTTTTAAAGGCTGAGTAATATTCCATTCCATTCCATAATGTGGATGTGCCACATTTTGTGCATGCCTTGTTTTCGGGTTTCATTCTGACTCCTTCCCGTGGTCCCCAGGGCTCTGCATGATGGAGCCTTGCTCTCTATCCCATCCCCTGCCTCTCTCCCTGGGTCATGCGCCCTAGGTACACTGATTGTCCTCTTGCTCTCAAACCACCCAGACTCCTCCCACCATGGAGGCTGCATTCGCTATTTCCTCTCTAGAATGCCTTTCCACCAAATCTTCATGTGCATGACTCCTATTTCCTTGCATCTCAGCTGAACCCTCACCTCCTGGGCAGGCCTCCCCTGACCACCCTCCACAAAGCTCCCATCCCAGCACCCCTCCCCCCTGATACTTTGTTATAGAAAACATACTGCTATCAGAAATGATCTCCTTCCTTTATTAGCTTACCCATTGGGTATCTGTCTCGCCCACTAAGATTACAGACCCTACTTACAAAGCAACAGGAACGTGGAAATTGAAATGGATGTGGTGTGGGTCAAGCACCCACATGTCTGGCTGTTTGCAAATGCAGGGGACCGATTGCCAGGCCAGAGACAGGAGACTGGGTGTGACTCAAACGTGGCCACCGTGGGGCCTTGGGCACCTTGCTCCCCCTCTTTGGACTTTGGTTTTCTCTTCTGTAAAATGAGAGGTTTAAACAAGGCATTCACAGGGTTGCCATCCTGCCCTGGCCTTCCATGATCCATGAAACTTGCATATATCAAATGCTGTACGGGTGCTGAGGGCGAAGAGTGGCTGTGGAGGAAAAGTAAAAGAGATTCCTGTCTTTGAGGGGGCATGTGATCTTATAGGGAAAAAGAAACACGTAACCCCAGGGGACAATGGCACAAGCCCGAGATGCAACATCATGCAGTAGAACTTGGCACCCTGTCCTGTGCAAACAGTCTCTACTCCTTCTGGAGTGCTTACTATGCTAATGTTTACCGTTGTTCCGAGCACTTCACATACATTCTCTGATCTAATCTTATGAAGCAGGTATTATTAATCCCATGTGGTAAACGTGGAGGCTGACATTCAGAGAGGTGAGGCCATGCGCCTAGAGTTACACAGCTAGTTAGAGGCAGAGCTCGGACTGGCTTCCAAACGCCCATCCTCAGGTGTTGGGCCACTCTGCTTCCCGAGAGACTTCTCCCCTTGCCTTACAGGCTTCTTAGGGGAGGAGCATTGGAGCCAGGACAGGTATAAGAGCAGCAGAGAAGAGAGGTGTGGCAGAGACCAGGCTGAGGTCACGCCTTTCCCAAGCCCTGTTAGGGGGCGGGGGGGTCACTGTGGGGTTAGAGGGCACTGCTCTTGCAAATCCAGCTCCGCAGTGTTGGAGGTGCAGAGGCTCTGGGCATCTGGCCTGGCTGCTCCTCCTCATCCTGTCTCCCCGGGCGCTGCAGGTGGGGAGCAGGATGGTGATGGTCGCTGCGGGCTGCGTGCTGCTTCTGATGGGCGTATTTGGGAAGATCGGGGCTGTGTTTTCTACCATCCCAGCCCCCGTGAATGGAGGCATGTTCCTGGTCATGTTTGGGCTCATCACGGCTGTAGGGATCTCCAATCTGCAGGTGAGGCCAGTGAGTTCCCTTGGAGAAGCAGCAGCATCCCTCTCTAGAGAGCAGCCCATGGGATGGAGGGGAACGGGATGGGCCTGGGCAGGGGTGGAAGAGAAGGGAGTCCTTGCTCCCAGAAGCCACCAGATGGAAGAAGGAACTAGCCAGAAGTATCAGAACCTGTGAAAACAGTACATGCATCAGTGTGCAGAAAAGGTGCCTGCCTCTGGGCCTTTCTCCTTCAGTACGTGGACATGAACTCGTCCAGGAACCTCTTCATCTTTGGCTTCTCCATCTACTGTGGACTCACCATTCCCAACTGGGTGAAGAAGAATGCTGAGATTCTCCAGACAGGTGAGTGTCCTCTGCCGTCTGGATGGTGGCCATGCCTGGGGCACAGCCTGCAGGGGATCTGTTGCTTTGTCTCCCTCTAGGGCTTCTCCAGCTGGACCAGGTCATCCAGGTGCTGCTGACCACGGGCATGTTTGTCGGTGGATTTCTGGGCTTTCTCCTGGACAACACCATCCCTGGTAGGGCTCAGCTTGCCTTGTGAGCTGGCACTGTGGGTAGATGGTCAGCATCTGGGCTAGCTGGAGAGCTTCCCCTTCCCCTGACAGGCTGGTCACAGCATACCCTGAGTGGGCCCTGGGTCTGGGCAGGGTGCAGGGCCTGACATCTCTCTGTGTGTCCTAATCTCCTCTTCTTGTGAAGACACCAGTCAGATTGGATTAGGCCCCGCAACCACTTCATTGTAACTTAATTGCATCTTTAAAGGCCCCATCTCCAAATACAGTCAGTTCTGAGGTATCGGGAGTTAGGGCTTCTACATATGAATTTAGGGGGAAACAATTCAGTCTATAACCAGGCCCTAAAGTAGAAAATACACCACAAGCAAAAGGAAAAAGACCCAGTCCTGGCTTTCGTAGGGCCTACAATCTAATTGGTGAGGGAGACCACATATCTATTTATTCATTCATTCTTTTAATAAAAATCCACTGAGCAAGTGTCATGTAACAGGTGCCATCTACTGAGAATACAAGAGAAGTAAGACATGCCCCTGCCTTCCAGAAATCCAAGGCTAATGAGGGAGAGAGGTGGGCAAACAGGCAGTCACCCTACAGGCTGATGAGGGCTGTGGTCTGTAAGTGCTGAGCAAGTTGAAGGTGAAAAGCACAGGGGCTCCAGTCACGGGGGGCTTCCTGAAGGAGGCTGCGAGGGCTGTGGTCTGTAAGTGCTGAGCAAGTTGAAGGTGAAAAGCACAGGGGCTCCAGTCACAGGGGGCTTCCTGAAGGAGGCTGCCGAGCTGGTCTTTCCTCCTGTCCTCCTCTGGATCCTCCCACGGCCTCCTAAAAGGAGCTCTGTGATAGCACCTGCTCATGGTATTCTGTTCTCACACTGCTTCTCTCCACCAAATGTAAAATGCAACTGCATGTCAGAAACATTGAAATGCACACAGGCCCACCCCCTGGGGTTGAGGAAATCTCCGTGGTTCCTATGTGTTGTACCCAGGGCTTGGCACACAGTGTCAGCCATGCAGTGGGACTGAGCTAAGCTGAGCTGAGCTGAGCTGTGCTTAAGACACGCTTAGAGGAGGATCAGGAGGAGGAGGAGGAGGGGAAGAGGGGGAGGTTCCTGAGAAGAGACCTGGTGAGTGCCTGCAGGAAGCCCCGCTCCCTCAGGGCCCAGTCTTGACTTCTCACTGTCGCCTATCAGGAAGTCAGGAGGAGCGAGGCCTCCTGGCATGGGATCAAATCCAGGATGAATCTGGGGAGACTCTGAAGGCCTCGGAGATCTACCGCCTCCCCTGGGGGATTGGCAGCAAGTTCTGCACGTCCTCCTGCACCCACCCGGAGCCTCCCCTTCTGGCCCAGGCTGGAACACAGTGGCAAAGGCACGGTGGGTGTGAGCCAGCTCCCCATCTGCTCCCAAGCTTGCTCAGGAGAGCTCCTGCAGGGCGCCACAGAAACCAGGATGTGAGGGGGACTGTCCCTCCGCAGGCCCGAATCCCTCTCCACCCTCTCCCTGTTTAGGTACTGGTGGGTGCTGCCCTCCCCAGTGCCTCCAGCACCTGGCACACCCTGGCAGCCAAAGAAGAATTCAATTAAGATCATGACTTAAGATCACGACAAGGTGCTCTGACTTGGTCATTTGGTCATTGTGGCCTGGTCTTAAGTGTAAGCAAGCATGGCCTGGTGTCCACACTGAATCCTGCTTCTCTACATGCTCTCGGCAGTATTTTGGGGCGTCGGGAGGAAGATGCCTGGGGTAGAGAGGGGGACGGAGATGGGGCTGTTTGTTGGAAGGTCAGAAGAGCAGCTCTCTTCTTCTCCAAAGAGGGGGGAGGCCCTGCCAGCCTCCCCAGCTCTTTCCCCTCCAGCCCCGGCCCCTCAAGGCTGGTGTTCAGGAGTGGTGAGGAGTATCCTCCCCCCTGTACCTGCTCTGAGTTCCTGGAGCTCCAGTCCCCCCACAGCTAGGAACTGTGGCCTAGCTTTATACGAAGTTACATCTATCTAAGTAGAACTGAGGCTGGCCACATGGCCACAGTCCTGTGTGGTTTCATCACACTCCACTGTCCCATGTTCTACCTACAAGCTCCCCCCAGCCTCTCCACTGCTCTTCAGCCTTCCCTGCAGGAGTGAATGCCCAGCCTGAGACCCAGGAGTCATGGGGTGGGGGGATCTAAGACGGCTTCCATGTAGGACAGGGCATACTAGGCCCAGGAGGCCAAAGTCCAGCTATGGCAGGACAGGACTGCAGCCTCTGCTAGACCCCTGACTCTGTCTACCAGAGTGGACTGCAGCTGCTGGGAAGCTGAGCTCAATTCTGCTGCCCTGGTTTTCTCCAGAAGCCTCCACTGTTTCCCTAGGGCACTCAGGATTATGTCAGTTTTCAGATGAGCACTGGGTCCCACTAGCAAGAAAAAAAATCCATGCTGTCTCCCAACACCTCCTTCGCATCAAAAATGCTATCCTTGCTTGGCCAAACCCACTCCTCCAGGAGAAAGAAGGGGAGATACTGTCCTGTGGGGCTGTGGGAAGGGGAGCACCTGAGGTTGTTTCTAGCAGGGACTCTCTGCCCTGCACCCCACCGTTCACTCATCTCTGCTAGGCCCTTGTAATGCACTTTCCAAGGCTTGGTGATTCCCAGTCTCCCATCATCATGGGCAGGAAGTGGGTGAGTGCTAGGAGAGGAGCTGGGGTGTGCATTCTTGCTTGTTAGAAGTGGGGTGGTGGAGGGGTGCACCCAGTACAGCGTCTGGAACTAGCAAGGGAACCCAGTGTGAGCGCAAAGCCCGTTCATGCGGGGAGGCGGGGTGGTGAAGGGTGTGCTGCTCTCCCAGATCAGGTCTGCTTCACCCCAGAGCCTCTCCACTAAAACCTTCCAACAGCCCTTCATGCCACTGGGTTCTATTATTATCTGAGTGAAATGGGAGGGGTCGCCAGATGGGGTGGAGAAGCTGAAGACCTGGCTCTGGGACTCCAATAGAAGGTGTAAGTGCATGGGTATTTCTCCAGGGAGGAGTCCTGAGACCAAGCCAGGCTGAGAAAGCACACTGTGGCCTTAGACTTCAGCCTGCCCCAGTGGGCGGAAAATTGACAGGGGAGAGGGAGCCGGCCTTCAGTGTGTGCGGTTATAAGCTTGCACATGTAGGGACGTGAAGTCCAGACTGTCTTTGTTGGTGACGGGTTAAGAGTGGCCGATCTTAAAGACTATTCCCGGAGCATCCTGAACCAATGCCCTGATGCCTCCAAAACTGCCAGGGAGGCACCCTCAGGGAGAAGTGCAGACTCCACTGTCTCCTGGGACAACTCCAGTCACTGTCCCTCTGAATACAATGGATCCAGGGAGGAAGGAGGGTTGCTACTTCAAATGAAGAATTTCAGTTTTCAAGGGGGCGAGGAGGTGAGGTGGGGACAGGGAAGTCTGCAATACGGTGGCCCACAGTGACAATCCTCCTAAGAACGAGCCTGAATGGTGCCCGGTGACTGCATTTGCTTACCCAGCCCTGGGATACTATAGGAGTGGCGGCACCCTGCGGTGCTTGAGAGCTGAGTGATAAGAAGAGGAAAGAGGAACATAACAGAATTTATCCCAAAAGACGATCCAAGCAGAAAGTGTCTTTGAAAGCTTCTGACTCATAGAAGAACCCTAAAAGGTGGGAGGATCTTGCAGGTCTGGCCTTGACCTTGAAGCCTGGCATCACTGTGGCTGGCAGGCTCTTGTAAAGCACGTACCTTGGGGTGCTCCCAGCTCTGCCCTGGCGCAGCCACTGAGAAGTGGTCACAGCCTTTGAATTCCCTGCCAAGCCACACATGAGGTCTCTGTGTAATTGTCAAGACCCTTTTGGCTGCAAATGAGAAAAGCTAAACTCGAAAAACGGGAGATGAAATTTATTGGTTCTTGTAACTGGGAAACTAGGAGAGCTCACAGAACCATAGAAAAATCACAGGAAGAACTGAGGCCTGAAGGATGAGACTGTCTGTCTCTCTCCCTCTCTCTCTCTTGCATGCTCTCTATCCGTCTCCCATCACTGCTTCTCCTTGCCTGCCAGCCTTGTTCTCTCCCAGTGCGGCTGAGAAGGTGGCCACACGTCACCCCAGGTGTGCAGCGTTCCACTGGGACTGCAAAGGCACAAAAAAGACAGCCTTCCCCACTGGCTCTACCAAAAACATCCCAGGGAGGACCATGGTGTCTTAGGGTATCCTATGCAAAGAAGTTTTAGTAAGTGTAGAGCTGGAAGACTTTATCTTTATTGTCTCTGTAATAGTTTCTTATGGCTGCTGTAAGAAATGACCACAAATATAGTGGCTTAAAAGAACACAAATGCTCTTATAGTTCTAGAAGTAGGAAGTCTCACAGGGATAAAACTAAAGTGTTGGCAGGTGGTTTCCTTCTGGAGGTTCTAGGAGAACCCATTTTTTGCCTTTTCCAGCTTCTAGAAGGGGCCTGCATTCTGTGGCTTGTGGCCTCTTCCCCCATCTTCAGAGCTCAACACTCGACCTCTGCTTTCATTCTCCCATCTTCTTCTGTCTCCTTTGACTTTCTTGCCTGCCTTTTGTAAGGACACTTGTGATTGCATTTAGGGCCCATCCAATTAATCTCGGATAGTCTCTCCATCTCAAAATGCTTGATTTAGCCACACCTGCAAAGTCCCTTTGCCATATGACATCACAGGTTTTGGTGATTAGGACATGGATATCTTTGGGGGCCATTATTCAGCTTGCTACAGTCCCTAACTAAAAATCCTATATTGGTTACAATCTTAGTTCGTTTGGGCTGCTACAACAAAAGATGCTAACCCGAGTGGCTTATAAACAACAGGAATTTATTTCTCACAGTTCTGGAGGACGCCAGTGTGCCAGTCACTGTCTCTTTCACCAACAATCCTGTCTTAACGATTGGTGGCTTCATATCCACAGAGCTCATTCTTTCCAGGCCCGGCCTCTCAGTTCCTTGTGCTGCATGATAATCTGGCCGTATTTCAGACTAGGCTTTGGGATTACCAATAACTGAGCCTCCTACAAGTCCCAATTTCAAGCAGTTCTCTGACCACCATTCTCTTATTTTTCCAGCTCACACTGCTAGTCCCCCAAGTCCAATAACACTTAACCCTGCCAGGATCTAAATCTACT
The DNA here is from genome assembly GCF_000696425.1 of Galeopterus variegatus. Taxonomy (NCBI): domain Eukaryota; kingdom Metazoa; phylum Chordata; class Mammalia; order Dermoptera; family Cynocephalidae; genus Galeopterus; species Galeopterus variegatus. The sequence continues at coordinate 43,780 of NW_007729837.1, forward strand.
GTCCTCCCACCTCCCTCTTGTTCTCCTTCCCTCCTCATCCAGCCTCAATTCATGGTCAGTCATAATAATCACCTTCTTGCATTCTTAATGCCCTTGGTCTGCTCTCTCTTCTTCGTGCTCTCTTGGCAAAACCTTAGTGCTGATCGGAAACAATTCTTCACTTCCTCTGTGCCTGCCCCTGCACAGGCGAACGTCGCTGGAGAAAACATACAACCAAGCTGACTGGTCTTGGATTCATGACCATGAACTTCACATAGGCCCCCCGTGCTGCCCGACAGTCAGGCCACCTTTCCCAGTCCATTGCGTGCTCTCTCT
>NW_007729837.1:44483-72829 GCF_000696425.1 Galeopterus variegatus
TAGGCCCCCCGTGCTGCCCGACAGTCAGGCCACCTTTCCCAGTCCATTGCGTGCTCTCTCTTCCTCCTCTCTTCTAAGCCCCCTTCCACCTCCCTCCTCACTTCCTGTTTCACTGAGGAATCTGCAGAGAAGCAATCGGAAAGGCACCTATGAGCATCTGCCTCTTTCTATCTCCCAGCTCCGGGCCCAGACCCTCAGCTTCTTGCCCTCCTTCAAGATGAATGAACTGCCTGGGTTCCCTCCGAAAGCTGGCTCCCTCCCCATGTGCTCCAGAGCCTGCACCTGACTCTTACTCAAGGATTTCACTGCAGCAAGACTTCCTTCTTGCATCAGCAAATTTTCTTTCTTTTAGTAACTTCTATTAGCATATACACATGCTGTTATTTCCACTATCTTAAAAGCCTAATTTTTGTGAGTGTGTGATATGGTGAGCTTGAAATCATAGGGTCAGGCCTATATAAAATGCTATCATAAATACACTGCAAACCCAGGATCTGGGCTTGGCTGCTCTTGGGAGCCCACGATGCCTCTCAAACCAGTCAAGGGCAGGCAAAGCCTTCTTCCTGCCCTTCTCTGCCCCCGCAGCTCTTCAAATCCTGCCCAATTCTGCCATTCATTGACTTTCCTCTGGCTGACACCTCTAGGACTTAGGATATTCCCTATGTTCTCTCCAGACACCTCCCAGCCAGGCTCAGTTTTCCAAGTGTGTTTTCCTATACTGTATTCTCATCATGTGCTGTCGTCAGGGAGCCACATCAGGACAAATAGCTGGAGAGGAGAGCCAGGTCCCTCTCCTGCAAAAGCCTGACAGAGGAAGATCCCTGAGACTGACAGAGGAAGAGTCCTCAGTGGGGAGGAAGGGAGAATGAATACCGTGGGAAGGTAGTTTTATGCAATAAATCCATCCTGGGCTGCACCAATAGCCAGTAAGGCCTGCAGGAGATGGGGAGGGGAGCGAGGGCTGTTGGAGCTGAGGACTGAAGGTGGGGACATCGCCCCTAGCACATGGCTGTGGAGAGAAGGGACAGCTCAGCATTCTGCTGAGGTCCACTCTGCTCAGGGGCCCCTGGCACGTACTGCCTCAGGATGAAGTCTCACTCAGCCTTGGACTAAATAGGGTCAGGCAGGCCTGATACAAAAATGGAGGGGCCGGCTAGAGCCTGCACACATCACTTGAGGGCCTACTATGTGCAGGCACCTCTGGGAAGACCCCTTCCTTCTTTCCCACACGCTGGCTTGTTCCTGGCTTGCTGAGTCGCTGGGGTGGCTGATCTGCGTGCTAGCACTCCCCCTTCCTTTCTTCCTGTTATTGTGACCTTCAAACTGTAAAGAGCCAGGCAAACCCATTCTCTCTGCACACCCAGTGAATTCGCCGGGGTTCTCCAGAGAGTATGCATGTATGTGTGTAGCAAGGAGGAAGAGAGATCTGTTTTAAGGAGTGGGTCTGTGTGATCGTGGAAGTGCAAGTCCAAAATCTGCAGTATGGGCCAGCGGGCGGGGAAGAGCCGCAGTTCTGGCCTGAAGGTGGTCTGCTGGCAGAACCCCCTCTTCTTCCAGGGAGGCCAATTTCCTTCTGTTAAGGCCTTCAATTGATTGGATGCATTATGGAGAGTAACCTGCTTTTCTCAAAGTCTATTGATTTAAATGTTAATCTCATCTAAAAAATAACTTCACAGAAACATCTAGAATAATGTTTGGCCAAATATCTGGGTACCCTGGCCTAGCCAAGGTGACACATGAAACTCACCCTCACCCCCAGTGTGTAAAGCCAAGGATATTTTGCACCCTTTGTCCAGGAGCCCCACGGACCTCACTGTAGCACCCATACAGGGTCTCTAATACCAGAAGCAGCAGATGTATCTGGTTCCACCCTCATATCCTGTAGCACAGGGCTGAGGCCAGCACTGTTCCTGGGCTATCGGAGCATGCAGGATGAGCAGCTGGGCTCCAGAACTCTGTAGCACCCACCATGGCGATGCCCTGAGCCCAGGACATGCTGAAAGTATGCGGTGTTATGCCACCTGTAGGGACAAACCCTGCCTGTCCTCTGGAAAGGCCCATGGCTTGGGCCTCAGCTGCACCTGGTGTTATGTTCCTAAATAGGAACATAGTGGGGGAGTGCCGTGTGGCAAGACAGCGCCTTATACCAAAGAACCCGAAAAGAGCACAACAGGGCCATGCTTCTCATATACTTATAATAATCAGAAACTAAAACTATCAAAATGCTTCTGGGGCAGTTCACTCCAAAGAGTTCCAGAAGGTCGAGGCAGGTACAAACTTAGCTGCCAGAATTCAGACGTGGAAACTTCTCACCCTCGTTCAGTCTCTTTCCTTCCCAGCCCTTCTGCATTACAAATCTTCATCATCAAAAGTCTCCATGCACCTCAACATTATCATCTCATCATCAATGGGAAGGTCTGGTTCCTGCAAAACACAGGGTAGAAGAGGTTTACATTTTTATTCAAGGGTTCCAGGCCCCAAGCAGATAGGAAGGCCCAGGTATCTTGGGTGTGCCCAGCTGTTCCCATCTACCCTGTATCTCTTCAGGGGCACTTTCATCTCCAGCTTCCAGCCAGGAAGTGGGGGCTATAATAGGGATGGTCCCTTTTCCAGTTCACTCAACAGTCTATGACATCCAGAAAGGATATAGCAGGGCTGGCCAGTCAGCTCAGTTGGTTAGAGCCTGGTGCTAATAACACCAAGGTCTAGGGTTCAATCCCTGTACCAGTCAGCAAAAACGTTGGGGGTAGAGGGTGAAGGATATAGCAGAACTGGCTTCTTTCCCGTCCTGGGGATTTCCAGGATCCCATAAGAGAGACAGGGAAATCGTAAAGATGAACTACCCCAGGGTGCACCCACCAATGGAGCACCACGCAGCTGTTTTTATAAAAAAAGGAATGATAGTGCTCTATCTGGTGTACACGATTTAAAAAGGCAAAGTGTAAAACAATGTGTGTAGTAGCCACCCCGCCCCCCAAAGGGGGGACAACTGCTAAGGGACGGTCACCCGATGTGTTTGTAAGCATATATAAATATATCTGTAGAATATCTCTGGACGGATGTACAAGAAACTGGGCATGGCAGTTGCTTCTGAGGAAAGGTACGGAGTAGTATGCCAGGGACACTGGTAGGAGACAGACTAAGTTTTCATTGTATATCTTTTGGTAACTTTTGAATTTTACACCATGTACATGGGTTACCTATTAGGGGATGACTTTTTAAAGAAGCAGTGTTATGTTTGTCTAGCAAGAGTTTCTTTTTCCCTTTACAATGACCCCAGCCAACTTCTCAGTACTCCCCATTAACTCTTCCCATAAAGTATGTTCCAGAATTTTTGCTCTTCCTGTGTCTCCCCATCTCAGCAGAAAATGTCCCCTGTCATTTGTTAGCCCTGCAGATTGGGCCTGGGGCAGCACCCCTAACCCCAGCCAACCGTCTAATGAGTATGGGACCTGGTCCCAAGGGTGGCAGTCAGATGGGGAGACGGTCTCTGCAAACCAAGGCTTTCCTGCTCTGGAGAAGCAGTTCCCATTCACCATGCTCTGCTGATGGGGAAACGGGGACCAGGGGTATCAGAGAGGTGGGATCAGGCGGTCTCTAGAGAATCACATGGGCCCCTTGTTCAGGGTGAAGACAATGGCAGAGGCTGAGACAAGAGGGAGTCAGAGTAGGAGGAGGTGCCAGGAGGCCAGTTGTCCTGGGAGGGAACCGAACACCTAAGTCTCCATCATGCAAGTGCTTGAATGTTGTTCAAACTGTTCTGTTTCCTTCAGCCTCTGAAAATGGTGTCTGAGGCATTTTTAAACTGCAGATTTGCTGAAAGCAACAGTCTATGAGATGTTTTCTGGTACTGGATGCTGAAGTGTATTGAATAGTGTCCCCCCCAAATTCATGTCCACCTGGAACATTATTTGGAAATAGGGCCTTTGAGATGTAATTAGTTAAGGATCTCAAGATAAAGTCATCCTGGATAGGGTGGACCCTAATTCCAAATGACTAGTGTCCATAAAAGAAGATGAGAGGGACAGAGAGACCCTCAGAAGAAGGGCACGTGAAGACGGAGGCAGTGACTGGAGTGATGCAGCTACAAGCCAAGGAGTGGGAGGATTGCCAGAAACCCCCAGAAGCTAGGGAAAGGCAAGGAAGCATTCTTTCCTGGAGCATGGCCCTGAGACACCTTAATTTTAGACTTCTGGCCTTCAGAACTATGAGAGAATAAATTTCTGTTAAAGTTTAAGTCACAGGGGCCGGCCTGTGGCTCACTTGGGAGAGCGTGGTGCTGACAACACCAAGTCAAGGGTTAAGATCTCCTTACCAGTCATCTTTAAAAAAAAAAAAAAAGTTTACGTCACAAGTTTGGGATCATTTGTTTCAGTGGCCCTAGGAAGCCGGTACAGGTGCTGAGTTTCATCCAACCTCCTCCCATGAAGCTGGCAGGGGTGGGGGCGAGTTGCAGGGGAAATGGGGAAGAGAATGAAATTTCCCTTCTTGCCCCAGAGTCCATCAAAGCCTGAGGCCTCCTGCCCCAGCACCACTTGGAGAGCTTGTTCAAAATACAGATTCCTGGGTCCCACTCTCACAACACTGAACGAGAATCTGGAGGCCTCAGGAATCTGGATTTCTTTTTTAAGTTTTTGGACAAGTTTGGCATTTTAAAATGAAATTAACCAAAATAGGAAAATAATGAGTAAAGAAATAAAAAGCCTGTTCTCATCCAGGATTCTTATATGTGGGTCTCCTCTGAAGACCATACAGGGAGTTCATGAATGCTTTTCAGGGAGTTCCCTGATCTCCGTGAAATTGCATATTTCATGTTGTGTGTTATCAATATATTTCCAGGACAGAGGGCATATCAGATTTTGGGTCTGTGACTACTTTTCTAAAAATAGAAAAAGAAAAGGATATCACTAAGTATGTTAATTAAGCAGATTGTTAGAACAGCCTACTAGGTTGTCATTTAGGGGATGGGATATATTACATTTAAGAAATGCAGACTTTTATGGTGGGCTCTTGTGACTGGGGTCTGTGTAGAAGACTGTACGGGTTAGGAATGTGTTAGGCTGCAGAATATCTGCCTTAAACAATACATTCTTTTCACTAATTGGACGACTGTGGGTTAGGTGCCACTAAGAGTAACTCAGAGGGTCGCTGATGTCGGCATGACCCAGGCTCCTTCTTTCTTTCCTCTCTACCCTTCTTAGTATCTTGGCCTTTGGTTCTCGTGCATCTCAGTGTGTGGCCTCAGGATGGCTGTCATCACTCCAGGAATCATATCAGGGTTGAAGGTGGGAAACAATGTGGGGAGGGGACGCACCCTTGGCTCTCTTAATCCTGTCATTTTTGTAAAGAAGCAAAAGTTTTCTCAGAAGCCCCCTGCCATGTAAGACTTCTCTTAGAGCTCACTGGATAAAGTTGGCCTCATGGCTACGCCTCGCTTTAAGGAGCTGGTACAGGTCGAGCTCCCACGGCAGTTCTCATGTGGATTCTCTAACCCCTGCTTGTTCTTTCTTTTCTGCTGTAGGTGGAGAAAGGAAGCAGGGAAAGCCAAGACTTCCCCTTTAATCTATTCTCGAAGTCTTGGTAAAGCGGACTAATTTAACTGTGTCCAAGAGAAAGGGGACAGCTGCTAAGGGACGGTCACCCAAAGATGGGGGAGGGAGAGTGGCACAAACCACCGGGAGGGCTCACGACTCCCGGTGGGGATTCAAAGTGGTCTCTGCAGAGGGAAATGAAGAATTAGTGGGGAAAAGCCAAATTATGCCTTAGCCTGTTAAAAAGGTGTCCTAATCATTTTTAGACAAACATCTGCCATTATCATAGCTTACCTTTTTAAATAAAGTGGTATTTTTGCTGAATCAGTAGAGAAAAATCCATGGCTATGAATCTGAAAGGGCCTGTGCCCTTGGTGGCTCAAACGTAACCCCCGCCCCCTATGAAATCATCCAGGAATAGACCCCTCCTAATAAAGAACCCCACAACTTACGTCATCATAAGTGGCACCGTCAGCTTTTTGGAAGCAGAAATTAATATCCTGCAAAAGCCGACAGCAGATATTATTGTGGGGTCTCAGAAGATATTGAAACAGCTCAGCCTTTTGGAAAGGTGAGAAATTTACAAATGCCTGCTAAGAGCCAGGCCCCTAGGATCTGGTCCCTACTTCAAAGGGCTCCCAGTCTCAGGTCTTCCCTGGAGGACCTCCCTCTGTCTATTTCCTACGTTTTCCTGGAGGTCTTCCACTCCACAGGATGGATTAGGCTGAAGGTGACTATTCATGGTGCAGGCCAGAGAGAATGAATGTCTGCCCAGTGGCCTCCCATGGTATGATTGGGGTCCTCACGAGTCCTTTCTGCCATCCTAAGGGAGGTGGGCAGAGGACCCACCACACTCTGCTCTGTCCTACCTGTTTTAACTGAGTGTTAACACAGCAAAGGTCTTTAAAAAAATCAATGATCTGCATATAGAGCTGGAACTTTTCCTCTGGATTTTCTGGGTTGCAGCTGGCAAACACTGAACTGACAACAGAAAGAAAGAAGAAACAGCAAATATTTAGAATCCTCATCTTTCACCTCTGCTTGGCAGCCCCCTTCTTAAAGTACTTGAATTACAGTGTGAACCAAGCACTTCTAAACAGCCAGTTGAATTCTCGGACAGCCCCGAGCTCTTCTTGAAAGGTCTGCATTGCCTCTGCTCAAATGTCACATCCGGAATTCCCTGGAAAAGCGAGACTACGGTGAGGCTGGCTCTTGTGCCCTAATGTCACGTTCTAAGCATCGGCCTCTGGAACAAGGGAGCAAGATTTCCTCTGCCCCAAGTCCTCCTGCTACAGCACTGCCCCATGGTCTGGTTCTGCCTGTGGCTGCCGAGGCAGCTCATTACTCATTTTGAGTTCAGACAACGAGATGCCCCCAATCGGTGAATCTAACACGTAACTCAAGACTTGGCATGGCACGGAAAGGAGGCCTGTTTTGCAGGCTCCTTTCCCAATGCCTTCCCGGGAAAAGGGGGAAGCCCAGTGCCACTGGGGCCTTTGAGATACAGGCTGTGAGTCATACGGTACAGCTGGCATTTTGACCTCACTTCTTCCTGGGGTGAGCTCCCACAGTCTGGTTGGGAACTCTCTGGCAGCAATCCCTGCCTTTTCTACGGAAAAAAATGTTAACAGATTGCTTTTTTGTTCCATCAGCTGGGTAAGGAGCTCCAATTACTGCCTGAGAAGTACACTTTAAAAACTTCTCGACAAAGTGCAGAAATAGGAACATCTGCTTCCAGCCAGTTTCAGCAAAATCAAACTCCACACACAACTGAGAGGAGCTTAAGTCACTACAAGATCGCTGTGGAGTGGACACGGCCCTTCCCTTTCGATCCCACTTCTCCCCAAGTCTGTCTACCCTGGGTGGGGCAGGTGGATGGGGGAGCAAATGCTGATGTCTGCTTTGCCTGAAGCTCTGCTCAAAGGCCGCCAGGTTACCAGGGACAGTGGTGGCTGCATGGCTTCACAGACCACCCGTAAGCCAGGTCCCCATCAAGAGCACAGTGGAGATATTCACTGGGATCACAGGGACATGACCAGTCACCCTCACTCCCAAGGCAGAAAAATCAAATGTCCAGGCCTCTTTATAGCCGTGACATCAGCACAGGTATCTGAAGGACCTGTCCTGAATGTGTACCCCCAAGATCCATATGCTGAAAGCTAATCTCCAATGTGATGATATTAGGAGGTAGGACCTTTGGGAGGGGAGTAGGTCATGAGGATGGAGCCCATATGAATGTGATTAGTGCCCTTATAAAAGAGACCCCAGAGACAGACCTCGTCCCTTCTGTCACATGAGGTTACATTGAGAAGGTGCCATCTATGAGGAATGGGACCTCACCAGACAATCTGTCAGCACCTTGATCTTGGACCCCAGCCTCCAGAACTGTAAAATAAATTTCTGTTGTTCATAAGCCACCATCTATGATATTTTGTATAAACAATGGACTTATAGCAGGGCAGCCCTAAGCAGGGACAAGCAGGACTAAGACATACTGGGAAAACTGTGCAAAGTACCAGATGTGCTGCCACAACCTTGAGCTGATAACCTGGTGTGTCCCAGCCCTGTGCCAGGATGGAAGAATTTTCTACTCTGAGGACACCCCAGACAATGACATCCCCAGACTAGGACCATCCACTTCCAATAACAAGAAAAAATGGATCCCCAAGAATTTCCACTGAATTATGCACCCATCTGGGAAGAGGAGAGGCTCCTAAACATCAGGGGTGCACACGCAGGTGTGTGCACACACACACACGTGTTCTCTCTCACACCTGCTTCCTTACCTAGGGCTAGATGTACTTGGAGCCTCACTTTTGTCTAGGAAACTCGCCACATCAAATGCATCTTCAAAAAGGATCTGAAAGAAAGCACAGAACTTCACATGGCAGCAACAACTCCACAGTTTGATGCTTGCTCTAGGCTGCTGGGGGAGCGGAGAGTAGACAGGCCCTCTCTCTTAAGCCCGCATCCCAAAAGGGCATCCAGAGCAAAGCTGGGGCCCAAACCCAGGGGCTCTGCTTGGTGGTCTTCCCGGGGGTGAATATTAAGTTCTTGACTGCCCCAAGCAAAGTGCCAGCCCTGGAGGTGGCTGAGAGGTACGGGAAGCACTGGGGACTGTGTCTCCTCTTTCTAAAGAAGGTGGGAGCTCAGGCGTGAGATGTAACAGCCAGAGCCTTGATTTACAGCTGGGAAAGACTCATCTAAACCCCCCAAGGAGAGACTATTTAAGCCCAGGAGCCACAATTGAGCAGTTTCTTGCCAGCGCAGCTGAATACAGAGGTTAAAGGAGCTCTGGGGTTAGGCTGCAGGAGGACCAACTCCCAGCCCTGCCACTGACTGGCTGTGTGACCTTGAACAAGTTGCTTAAGCACTTCGGTCCTCCTCTACAAAACAGGAATCACAACTGTTATGGTTGAATGCTTGTCCCCTCCAAAACTCATATTGAAATTTAATTACCATTGTAACTATTTAGAGGTGGGGTCTTTAAGAGGTGATTAGGCCATAAGGGCTCTGCCATCATGGGTAGGTTTAATGCCTTTTAAAAAGGGCTTTTGAGAGTGGATTCTCTCTCTAACCTTTCACCATGTAATGACAGAGCAGGAAGGCCCTTGCTGGATGCCAGCACCTTGATATTGAGCTTCCCAGCCTCCAGAACTGTGAGCCAATAAATTTCTGTTTATTATAGATTATCCAGGCTCAGCTATTCTGTTATAGCAGCACAAAATGGACTAATACAACAACAGTGTCTACTTGTAGGATTGTTGCAATTAGTCTTGCTATTTAGACAGATTTTGGTCTTGCCATTTCCTAATTTTTTTAAGAATATTAAATATTCTTCACACTTCAGATGGTCAGATTTAGCAAATAAAAATACTGGATGTCTACTTAAGTTTGAATTTTAGATATAGAACAAACAATTTTTTAGCATAAAAATGTCCCAAGTATTGCATAGGACATTCTTATCCTAAAAACTTAACTGGGTGTGCTTTATTTTCTCTGGTACCACATTTATGCTGGCAGCTACCCCAAGGAGAGGAGAGGAAGTTCTCTGGCCCTGAGTTGGCAGGTGCTGGCAGATCCCACCAAGGCCTCTCCTCACCCCTACCTGGGACACACTGCTCTTTCCCCAGAGGACTTGTGTCTGCCCTCTAAGTCCTTTCAATTTGCTTTGCTGAAACTGAATCCTTCGGGACTTTGGCCATATGGATGGTCCCCTCCTAGTTTTCTGGACATTTTCTGGTGTCCTATTTGATTTCCCTTTGGTCACTTCAAAGAGGATCTGGAAAGGGGCCACAGAAAGGCCTGAGCTCCTGTGTGCATCAGCCCAGAAGCCCAGCAGCTCAACGTTTCCCCAGCAGGACTGAGACAGGGACCCGGGACCTACATTCCTGTCCTCTACCAATCTTCCCACCAAAGTTGCAGGCCACACATTGTCCTCATGGATGCAAACTCCTCTCACAAGCCAGCCTGGGAAGAGAAACCCAGGCCAGGCTCTGTGGCTCTTCTGGAGTGCCCACCACAGTTACAGAGCCATGCCTCTCAAATCCTAAAAGGAGCTGTCCAGGGCCTTTTGGGCACACCTGACCTTGAGTCCGTGGACTGGCCGACACATAACTGTCTGCAGTAGAACCTCTCCAGATGAGCCAGGAGCTGCAGCTGTTTCACTGCAAGTGACGTAGAAGCCACAGCAGGAGTCACTATGGCTCTGTGCCTGCCTTGAGTGTGAGTGTTCTCTGTTCCGCTTACCTTATCACCCAGCCCTGGCCGGGCCCAAACCTGGGGACAGTGGTGCAGGCAGAGCCCTGGTCCTGGGCACAGCTGAGGGGATCTGCTGCCAGCTTCCCTGAACACCAGAAGAACATCAGCCCACAGCCCTCCCTGAAAGAGGCCAGATAAGCCATTTCCATGATTTGGGGACATTTGATTCTGGGTGTTTTCTCTTTGAGTCTGCTCTTCCTTGAGGAAGTGTTCATGCTGGCAAACATGCACACATGTACACACCCAGGTAGAGAGATTTGAAAAAATGTGTGATGAGAGAGACACAATCCCTGACACAGGAACTGAGTGTCCTGGGCACTCTCTAGAGGCCTGTAAACTGGAGGGACAGGACTAGGTGACATCTGCTGTTTTCCAAGCTTGGGCCTGATGGTTGTGGAAGTTTCCAGAAGGAGGGGGGCATTCCAGGACTGTATCCCGAGCGTCAGAGGCACTTGGAGGCTCTCTGGCTCTAAAACTCCACAGAGATGCCAGGAGACTAGCTTGACTGTCTCCTCAAAGGGACCACACACTGAGGGGCATTTGGAAAGTCAGGGCCAGGGGTGCGGGCCGTGGATGCTAAATGTCCTACAAAACACGGGACATGTGCAGAGAGTAGAGAAATGCCTGCCTCTGGGGTACAGGAGCAAGGGCAGCCTCCAGCCCTGTGGGAACAGCAGTTTTCTGAGACTCTCCTAATTCGGGAAGAGCAGCCGTGGGCCTGCTTTTATCTCAGTGCTGGTTGACTGCTAATGCCACCTGATGCTCTGCTTAAATGCTAAGAAATGCATTTGTAGTGGAAGTTGTGGTCACCTCCTTCTCACTGAGCTGCAGCAGTGCTCCTTGGGGTGGGACTGACCGCCTCTCAAGGACTGGGCCTGATTGGTCCAAATGGGATCCTTCCTTGATTGCCAGTCATTGGCTCAGTAAGCTGGCCATCTAGCTAATTAGAGGGGAGGAGAGGTGTGGTGGAAATTTCTGGAAAAGTTCTTCCTCCACTCTTAAGAAAGAGCCTTCAAAGGAAATCTTTCTTCCTCTTACCTGATGGAAAGGAGGAAGAACCGACAGCTCGATTGCTCCAGCTGCTCTTGTGCAGCCACAGGGAGGGGGAGAAGTGGGGAAGGGAGGGAAGGAGAGAAACCAGCCTTAAGATGAGCAGAGCAGACAGAAGGGAGGAACTGAGTCCATGGGGACGTCACTGAGCCACCCGACCCCTGAGCTGCCCGACTGACCCAGCCCGCCCTGCCTGGATGGGAGCAGTCCACGTCTTCATGGTTTCATAATCAAGTCACCCACAGCCAGAAGTGTCCCAACTAATACGACCTTCTAAAGCCTTCTCTCCTGTGATTCCCCACGGAAAGGCCAGGAAACTAACAGGAGATTCGGCAGCGCTGCCATGTGGTCACCGAGATCACGTGGAGGAAATCAGAGACCTACTGTGTGAGCCAGAATCCGAACAGCCCTGCAGCCTCGCTGAGTGACCCCGAGCCCAGCTCCGAGCCCCCACGGGGTCTGCTCACCTCCTCCGGGGTGGAGACGAGCGAGCAGCTGGCCCCCTGGCTGTCCACCCCGCTGTCCCTCACGCTGCCCTCGGCGCAGGGCCCCACTGGGCCCAGGAGGTGCTTCTGCGCGCAGGCCTGCAGGAGGCTCGCCTTGTGTTCCTCCGACAGCTTCTGCCACACGTGGGAGATGGCCGCGGAGACGATGGGCAGCGTCACCTCCAGCGAGGAGATGATCCCGTGCCCCGTCAGGAGGTCCATCGTCTGCTTGTAGAAGGTGAGGTACCTGGAACGGCAGCGGCACCCCCTCTCAGCCCCAAGGGTCGCGTCGCAGCGCGTCCTCAGGCTGCCCGCCTGGCCAGTCTCCGCGTGCCCCGACCCTTGGAGAGCAGAAGCCGTCCTGGGGGCCTCTCCCGGAGTCCTCCCGGTGCCCCGCCCCACCAAGCTCTCTGTCCTGTGGAAGAGGAGAGGTGTGGTGGCTCTGCTGTCATCCTATGGGGAAATGGCTTAAAATTCCGATCCCACGAAGGTGCAGGCATGATATGACTCCTGCTTTAATCTGGGGCCTGTAAGTCAGGCTTGGCTGTGGGGAGAGCCTCCTGCAATTCCAGCATTGGCCCCTGAGGGGTCTTGCATGTGTGTTTGTGTTGGGGGATGGGGCGGGCTTTAGCCTCTACCCAAGGCACCCCAAATAAACACCTAGTCTAAGTAAAAACAGTGTATGTGGTGTACAAATGTAGCTTCAGACTATATCTCCAGCCCCTCTGCCAATCCCATCCCTGAATGCCTCCTATATGGAAATTCTGGAACTTTCATGATCAGGGCCCTGTCCCAGTTGGAGCCTCTGTCCCCTTTCTCAGGGGAGCTCCATCGGTGCACCAAGCCATCCCACCCAACTGTTCACACCGTTCAAATTCCATGAGGTCTGGTGACAAAGTGACTAGGGAGTGTGAGGGCTCCGCATTTTTCTCCTCTTCTTTCTGCTCCTCCTTCTGTTCCTCTTCTTGGTCCTCCTCTTCCTCATCTTCTCCTTCCTCAGCATCCTTCCCAACTGCCTCAGTTGGGCACCAGAGGAAGGAGCCATTCAGAGGAAAACTGTTCAAGACCAGGCTGGGGGAGAAAACAGAAACATGGCTCCTACAGACTAATGTCCTTCATGAACATGGACAGACATTCTTAACACAATTTTAGCAACAATATGTATAATCCAACTATATATATATGTATCAGAAAATGTTAAAACATCATGACCAAGTGAGCTTTATCCTAGGAATGCAAGATGGCTGGTTCAGCATTTGAAAACCAGTCAATGTAATTCACCATATCAACAGACTAAAGAAGAAAAATCATATAATCATCTGACAGATGCAGAAAAAGCAGTGGACAAAACTGACATCCATTCATGATAAAAACTCTCAGCAAACTAGAAATAGAAGGCAACTTCCTTAACCTGATAAAAAACCTATAGTTAACATCGCACTTGATAAAAGACTGAGTGTTTCCTCCCTAAGATCAGGAATAAGACAAGGACATGCACTCTTACCACTTCTCTTCAAAATCACACTAGAGGCTCTGGCCAGTCCAGTCAGGTGAGCAAAAGAAACAAAAAGTATACAGACTGGAAAGGAAGAAGTAAAACTGTCTTTATTTGCAGACATTGTGATTATCTATGTAGAAAATCCCAAAGAATCTATAAACGTGTGACTAGAACTAAGAAGGGAACTTAGCAAGGATGCAGAATATGAGGTCAATATAAAAGAATCAATAGTGTTTCTATACACTGGCAATGAACAATTGGAAATTGGCATTTAAAAAGTGCCATTTACAATATCACCAAAAACCATAAAATACTTAAATTTAAACCAAAAGCTTAATCTATATTTAGAACATTAGTAATAATGTTCCCCTTCCAGCATCTGTGACACCTGGGTGTACTATGGTTCCTTTTCGTCTTTGAAGTCTAATTTGGCTTTTCTTAGGTTCCCATGAGACTTGGAATTTAGGCTGATTTGTATTTTCCTTATTTTCATGTGTATCCTCCAATAAAACCATTAGTTGAGGGTTTAAAAAAATATATATACATATAGAAAAAGCTATAAACACTATGAACGATATGAACACTATGACCTCATTTCTCTAAAAAATAATGTGCAAAATTTAATAAAACCCAGATGGATATTTTAAAAAATTAACATTGATTTTCTTTGCGATGTGAGATGATAGATATTTTTGGGCTTTACTATATTTTCTACATTTTCTATAGTAAGTATGACTCATTTTTATAATCAGGGAAAAGCCCAATGTGTGTTACTAGAATAAAGTATGAAAGATTGATCTCCAGCATAAGACCGTTCTAAACAGGTGAGCGGCAGCCCTGATGTCCTTCCTGTGCGCTGGAGGAGGGTGAGCCGCTCTAACACAGCACCTGCTGTGCTCAGGACACAGTGGCAGTTTCCCATTCTCCTGGAGTTTTCCAGGTCTCACCTGTCATTTCTGGAGTACAAGCTGGCATATTCTTTCCTGACCTCCTCTAAGGTGTTTGCATTTCCATCTTCCAGGTTGAAAGATTCTATCGAGGAGTTGAAGGCAAGGGTCACAGAGTAGAAAGTCAGAACCCCCCCTCCGGTCTTTCCCGCCTTTTGGGACCTGGTGGACCATGGTGAGCTCCTGTACTCTCCCAGGGACAACGTTAGGGAGTTCAGAGCCCAGTTCCCACCTCTCCTTCTGTGTGTGAGTTGAGAGCACTAGACAAGCTCCCATCCACTTTTGCTCTGGCCTCTCGAGGCGGGATCAGGTGCCTTCCACAACACCCCCATAGGGACCTCATCAAGTTCACACAGCCTGGCGACTCCTGCTGGTTCTGCCAGACTGCAAGCTCCCTGAGGACGGGTGCATGACCCTCAACCTTAGCCCAAGCACGTGCCTGGCATACAGTAGGCCCTCAGTAAATACTGTTGACTTGGTGTAAACCGATCTCTCTGTTTTCAATAGGAAAACCGAACCAGGCTTATCTAGGGAGGGAGATGGGGGTGGCAGGTTGGATCTATTACCTTTCATCTTCAGCAAATTATCCAGGGTTTGTTCCAGTTCCTGAATATGATTCTTCGCCTTATTCAGAACCTGCCACTGAGGACAGAGACAGACAATGCTGAAAAGCTGGCCTTTCACTGCAGAGACTGGATTTGTGGACCCAGGAACCCCTTCCCTGAGACCATGCTCCCTCAGATGCAAAGTCAATCCCTTGACACTGTCAATAAAAAGGACAGGCAGTTGTTCTAATGCACAGAAGGCCGACGTTTTATTCATATCTGATAGAGTTTGGATGTGTTGTCTTCCCAGAACTCATGTGGAAATTTGATCCCCAATGTGGCAGTGCTGGAAGCTGTTTGAGTCATGGGGACAGATCCCTCATGAATGGATTAATGTTCCCTGAGGGTTGAGGGTAGTGAGTGAGTTCTCGTCTGTTAGTTCCCAACTAAAAGACCTCGGCCCCTTCCCTCTCTCTCTCTTACTTCCTCTCGCCATGTGATCTGCTTGTACCCACCGGTCACCTGCAGCTTTCTGCCAGGAGTAAAAGCTGCCTGAGGCCCGCACCAGATGCATCTGTCCCAGAATCATTAGCCAGATAAACCTCTGTTCTTTATAAATTACCCAGTCTCAGGTTTTCTGTTATAGCAACACAAAACGGACTAATACAATATCCTAGAAATGGATTCTTACTGAAATACCAAGTATTTGGAAACAAACTTTGTTCAGCTAACTACTAGTGCTGCAGAAAAGCAAATGACTATAGAGGCTGCTTGAAGGTGAAATAAAGGGGACTGGGAGGCTTAGTCTGAATGAATGTCAACCCCAGGTTTTCACAGAGGCACAGAGCTAGACTTTGCTCAGTTATAACAATGTGCAACTGGCTGGTTAATATTAACGTACTATTCTTACAATATTTTTATTTGCTAAATGCATACACTCTAGATGCTTTAAAAACTTACCAAATGCTTTGTCAACTTAAACTCTGAATTTTCCCCTTCTCCCTTCCTCCCTCTCTCCCTCCTTTCGTTTGTTCCTTCCTTCCTTCCCTCCTTCCTTCCTTCCCTCCTTCCTTCCTTCCCGTATGTAACATTATTAAAGTCAAAATGGTAACTGCAATATTATTCAAAAACAAGAAATGCTAAATGGTGTTAGGCTGACTGCCTCTATCTGTCAGGGGTTACAGACATTCCTCGAGCCCATTTAAGGTCAAAGCTGTGTGCTAAGCCCCCTGGACACAAGGTAAGTAAGACTGACCCCGCTTTTAGGGTGCTGAAATTCTAACAGGGAAGACAAGCATGGGAGCCTCTCCTCTCTACACAAGATAGAATTAAGTAAGTGCTAACCAGGGGTAGAAGCAGAGGGCTGTGGAAATTTACAACTGGAGGGGAATATTCCAACTGGAGAGGACAAGAAGACTCCGTGGAGCAGGGCAACTGAACAGAGCGACTGAGCTGACCTTTGAAGTGTGCACAGAATCTCAAAGGCAGAGCTAACTGCATGGCAAAAACAAAGAGGCTACCAGGAGAGGCGGGCCTCGCTCAGGGAACAGTGGCAGTGAGGTGTGGCCAGCGTGCATGAGGGAAGAGGGGGAAGAGAGTGCAGTGGTGAGGGGGGTACTGGGAGGGGACCCCAAGGCAGCTAGGGGACAGCACCCTGAGTTTTGCAATTCTAGATTCCTAGGGATTCTGACTCACGTCCGAAAGGAGACTTGGCGGGGGGTGGGGGGTTGGGGGGTGGAGCTGGAGGCACAGTGCCCTGCTGACCCAAAGAGAAAGCAATGGGAATGACAGCCATGCAAGAACCCAGTGACTGTAAGCTCTCTGAACACTCCTTTTAGAGCAAGGTCTACCCCATGCTCCCACACATTCTGCTGTCCCTAGTCCTGGGGCTCATGATTACACTGCTGGGTCAGCAAGGACTCCACACCCTCTTTGCTATCAGGGGACAACTGGTTGCCAGGATCCTGGGCTTGTTCTTAGGGTAAGAAGATGATTCTCTGTCTACCATGGTCAGAATGTTTGTGTCCCCCACAAATTCGTATGTTGAAACCTAATCCCCTGATATCGATTTTTTATGTATTAGAAGCTTGATCCCTGCTGTAACTGTTGGGAGGGTGGGAAATCCTATTATGGTAATTGAAAGGTAGGGATTTGAAGAGGTGATTGGATTCTGAGGACCATGCCCCAATGAATGGATTAATTATGGTGGTCATGGACGTGGTTCCAAGGGCTTTAAAAGGAAAGCACATGAGAGTCTCTCTCTCTCTACTTCCACCATTCTGCTGTGTCAGACCCTGTGTTACTGTCACCACCAAGGCCTTCACCAAATGTGTTCCCTGGACTTTGGACTTCCCAGCCTCTGAAACTGTAAGCAATACATTTCTTTTATTTACAAGTTACCTGGTTCCAGATATTTTGTTATAAGCAACAGAAATAGACTAATACATCCCCAATGAGATAGTATTAAGAGGTGGGGCCTTTGGGAGGTAATTAAGTCATGAGGGCTCTGCCCTTAGTGATTAGAATGAGATTAGTGCCCTTATAAAAGAGGGAGCTTGTTCACCCCTTCCATCACATGAGGATACAGCAATAAGGTACCATCTATGAACCAGAGGGTGAGCTGTTCCTTAATCTTGGACTTCCCAGCCTCCAGAGCTGTGAGCAATAAATTTCCATTGCTTATAAATTACCCAGTCTAAGGTATTTGTTTACATCCCAGCAGGGGTGGCAGCTTTAGGTCAGTCCCCACCTTGCTCCATAGTCCCTCCACATATAGAAACACCTCCTCCCCCATACCCAGTCCCCATACCTTTGAAGCTGTGAAATCAGACTGGGGGTAAATGGTCTTCCTGAGGTCGTTGAAGAGCACTGACATGGTGGCTCGGTGGCGGGCCTGGGACAGGCGTCTCCGGGCCAACCGTGGCTCAAGTTTCCTTGGCTGTGCCAGTCGCTGGGCTGTCACTGTGCCACTGGGGTTGCTGCCTTCTCCAGGGGTTGCCATTATGAGCTGCAATGTAATATTATGCTTTTTTTTTTGCCCTAAATAATAAAAGTACATTATTAAAGAAAAAGGAAGGCAGACCAAAGCAGACAGAAAGGAGTAGCCTCCCAAGTAAAAGGTTCCAAACCAATGAATATATTCAATAACAGATACAAAATAAATCATGGATGATGCAAAATCTGTTATTGAAGCTCAAGTCCTAAAGTCATAAGGCACCCATATGGGACTTACAGTTGAGGGGCACTGGAGATTACCCAAGGAGGTTTCCAGCACATTGCAGGTACTCACCAGACACATGTTAATTTCCTTTTTTTAAAAAAAGAGATGACCGATAAGGGGATCTTAACCCTTGACTTGGTGTTGTCAGCACCACGCTCAGCCAGTGAGTGAAGCAGCAATCCCAATATGGGATCTGAACTTGTGGCCTTGGTGTTATCAGCACCGCACTCTCCCGAGTGAGCCACGGGCCGGCCCTGACACATGTTAATTTCAAATGTGGTACTCACCAGATATTTCTTTTTTTAAAAATTTAATTTTTTATTTACTAATATACAATGTAGTTGATTTTTGTGTCCCTTTACCAATTCCTCTTTTCCTCCTCCCTCTCTCCCCTCCCCCCATCAACATCATATCTGTTCACTTGTCTTAACAAGTTCAAGAGATTGTTGTGATTGTTGTGTCATCTTCTCCCCACCCCCCACCATTTATTTGTTTGTATATTTATTTATTTATTTATTTTTAGCTCCCACAAAATGGTGCAGCCTCTATGGAAAATAGTATGGAGGTTCCTCAAACAACTGCAGATAGATCTACCATATGACCCAGCTATTCCACTGCTAGGAATATACCCAGAGGAATGGAAATCATCATGCTGAAGGGATGCCTGTACTCCAGTGTTTATTGCAGCACTATTTACAATAGCCAAGAGTTGGAACCAGCCCAAATGTCCATCATCAGATGGGTGGATAAGGAAAATGCAGAATATCTACAGAATGGAATTCTACTCTGCTATAAAAAAGAAGGAAATACCACCATTCGCAGCAAGATGGATGGACTCACCAGACATTTCTTAATTTCAGGTGTTAATTTCAAGTGTATGTAGCCAAGGAGGGCAGCCATACCCTGAGATCTTGGGTTTCACAGTCTGTTCAAAGCTGAACAGGTATGTTCCCCACCCTGTGAGGTCTTTCCTACCTTGAGAATGCCCCCTCTTTGATCTGGGTAGTGATCACATGGGTGTATACATATGAAAAAATCCATCAAGGTGTACACTTTAGATTCATGAACTTTTCTGTGAATATATTATACCTCAAAAAGAAAGAAGAGAAGGGAATGCACTCTACCACCTGCGAAAGCAAGAAGTCACCTGACGACAGAGAAGCAGAAGTGGACTTGCCTTGTCTTGCTTCTGGTAGATTCTGGAGATGATCATTATGTTGTCTTTTGTAACATCTGAGCTTACAAATGAGGAGCCCTTCCCTAGGTGAGGTGATTCTGGGACATATATATATTAGTTTTAATTAGACAGGGGCTCAGGCCTCTTATCCGGGTCATGGACCCCTCCATCGGGGGTCACTCCACCACTCAAAGGACAGCTGCTCCCCACTGCCCTGCCAGCTCTTTGAACAAAGGGCTGCTTCTTCGTCACCTCTGCACCCCTGTGCCTAGCCCAAAGCCCAGCCCCCAATAGGAGCTCCATGCTGGGGTTTTGGAGGAATCAGAATGGGAGGTCTCCGCTGGGTCCACTCTCCCCTGAGCTCAGTCCTGCTGTACAGGGGCAATGCATGATTTTGATCAGGAGTTTGTCAATTTTGATATATGTCAGTCACCTGGGGAGACTGTTCAAAATATACATGGCCATGCCCTGTCTTGAAAACACCTGATCTGAATCTGGGTGGGCCCAGCATCTGTGTGGACAACATACTCCCCAGGTGATTCTGACACTTTTGCAGTTTGAGAGCTGCCACTAGGGCACCACAGCTGATAGCAGCTGGGAACAGAATCTCCTCCATGAAGGGAATATTGGGGAAAGGAGATGGAAGAAACCTTTCCTACTACATTTTAGCAGAAAGAATCGGCCAAAGAGATAGTGAACCCACTCAGACAGTGTGGGAATTTAAGTTTTTAGGTCAGAAAGCAAATGTCTCATTGACGATGGGGTCTTCACCAGCGTATATGTCAACTTTTCCTCGCTTTGCTTCTCAGAACAGTGGCAGGAGGATGGTGACTGGGTGACAACTGTAGTTGCCTGTGCTGATCCCTGCAAGCCTCCGTAACATTTATTAGCGGAGGTTACACCACAGTACCTTCCGAGGAGGACAGCCACGAGATCTGCAGAGGCCACCGCGGTCCAGCTACAGAGCTCTGTTAGACTAGAGGCCATGCCCTTATAGTGTCCAATTTCCAGAAATCAGCTAATCTTTATTAGGAAGCAAAGTGAAATAGTGAAGGTTTTGAACCCCAGGGAAAAATGGGAAACTTTTGAATATAAGAACATAGGTGTTCTCTACTTGTTTAAATTAAAGAGAAACATGTGCCTGGACACGAGGGAATTTAATTCGATAGACACAGAAAGGGAAACTGATGAGAAACATTGTTCCATGAGGGCCCTTCAAAATGTTCATGGAGAAAATGGAATTAAAAGATAATAGAAGTATTTCCATGAACTTTTTGAAGACCCTCTCGCACATGAACAGAGGTATAAAAAATACCATGGTCCTCCCAGGATTTCAAATTTGCCAATAGTATCAGAATACTGATACCAAAGGCCTCTGGGCTTATGGGGAGTCTGGAGCTCTCCCAATGCCAATGCTGGTAATTTGGGTTTTTTTCCCCCTGGCTTCCACACAAACATACTGCCTGAGGTGTCCAGATGGCTGTGTGGACAGTTTCAGTCAGTAGATAAGGGTGCAGCTCTCTGCCTCTCCCATAGGGAGCAGACTTTCCCATTACCTGCTGCCCCTAGGGCTGTGGGCCTTCCCACCTGCCTCCAGGAGCGGGGACAGCACCAGAGCATCCTAGCTAGCTGCTGGGAGCTGTGGCCCCCACATTGCCCCGGTCAGGAGCTGGAAGAAAAATATGCCCCTGGGGTTTGCAGGGGAAACACTGCCAAGAGATGGGAGAAGATCCTCACACTCTGCTTCAAGGCGAGAATCAAGTCCAGTAGATATTAAACTTCATTAGACCTTGTGTGATTGTAAATATCCTCCCCCTAAATGCCGCCTCCCACTTCCCAGCAGGGATGATTTTGCTATGATTCCCAAAAGGCATTCTTTCCAAGTTATTTTTATTGACTTGGAAATTGTTTTCTTCTCTGTGGCCATGATAGGAGCTTAAGTTGATATTTTTCAGACAGAGCTTTTTATTGCAGTAATACAGTTAGGTCTGTCCCATCACACCTGTGATTTGTGGGAGGGGCTGGCTTGCCTAGGACAGTGCCACAGAAATCACCATCTCGTTGCAAGACCCTCCTCCACCTTATTCCAAGATTATCTCTTCTGCTAGGAAAAGGGGAACGGAACATATTGTGAAAGGTGGAATATAGTTAATATTGTACAAATGAGGTCAAGCGACCTTTTATTTAAAGACAAAAATCTTTTCTCCTAAAAGCCTTCTGCAAATGCAAAGTGTGTTAAGGAAACTGCTATAAAGTTAAAGCAATGTGAAGAAAGTAGAGCAGTGTATAGTCTAGAACACCATCCCTAGGGCCTGGAAACCTGCATTTTAATAGTCTTGCAAACTAAGAATCTCCCCATTTCCTCTTTCTCTCACTTTTGTTCTTTAACAAAGAAAGTTTGCTCTCCTGCCCACCAACCTCCATTCTGTGGCCCATGGCCTTTCCTCACTCTGTCACCCCTTTCTGTCCCCCCCTCCCCACCTCCCAGTTTCTACCTATCCAGCCAACTTATCCTTCAATTTCCAGTTTAAGTCCCAAATCCTCTAAGAAGCTTCCTAGACCCAGGTCACACTGGTTTCTAACTTAATCTTATTTTCCAACAAGTCAGGTTAGAATTCATGTATTAATTGATGACGTCCCTCCCAGGATGCTGTACTATGGACAGGCATAAATGATTAACTCAAACACTCCCTTTCTTGGCTGCTTCTCCCAGACTAAAATCATGAAGAGTTCTATTGGCTGGACCACTGAGACAGCATCTCCCAGGTATGGAGACGAGCTGGGGTTGAATGAGCTAAAGGAAAAAGAAGACGAGTATGAGAAAAACTAGAGAGGGTAGGGGGAGGACCAACATCTTAGTTCCTCTGTAACCCAGAAGACCTCTCTGAATCCCAAGCATTCACTCGCTCGTGAATTCAATTCTTGGCAAGATTCACAGTGAGAGGCAATACATTTGAGAAGCTGAAAAAAGCCCATTGAAGGTGTTACTGGCCAATTGCTACATAAGAAAGGTAGGGAGAGATTATACACAGGCAAGAATCTGGATGTTCAATTCTGACTCAGGAAACTGTGCATGTTTGGAATTGGCAAGATTCACAGTGAGAGGCAATACATTTGAGAAGCTGAAAAAAGCCCATTGAAGGTGATACTGGCCAATTGCTACATAAGAAAGGTAGGGAGAGATTATACACAGGCAAGAACCTGGATGTTCAATTCTGACTCAGGAAACTGTGCATGTTTGGAAAAGTGAATGTGAATGTTTGGGTATCTAAAATGTGTGAGAATTGAGGGAACTCAGTACAGAAATAGTAGTTTGAAGGAAGCTGGTCTTCAGAATCTAGGGATGGGGGGACGATGCAGGGACACACTCAGAGATGGTATATGGCCAATGGATGAACTGGTGGAGGTAAAGGCGGGCTGGATTATGGATTAGCTGGTGACCTGGGTCATAACCCTAGCTTTAAGTTAACTAGCGTGTGATTGTGGATGAGCCAAGAAACCTCTTTAGGTCTGAATTTCTTTATCTGTATAAAGGAGGGGAAAATTCTTTAACTTGATTATAGTCTAAACGTTTTCACTTTTAAAAGGTCATGGTCCTGATTCTATGATTGTCAAGAGCAAGTGCAAGCAGCACAAGCCACGCATATTCCAGCAGAAGTGGGGTACAGAACACACACACACACACACCTAAGAGGCTACATCTTAAGGAATTCTGGAGACCGCAGCTCAGTGAACAAAGCCCTCTGTGCAAAGCCCATTGATTCTGCAGAGCACTGTGGCCAAAAATAATACTAGACATTTCAGAATGGCTATAGCTCAATGCATTTTCCTTTTTAAAACTTATTGCCGTGTTCAACCTCATTCATGAGATCAGCTTGCCAAACATAACCTTTCAGACCAACAAAGTTAGAAGACAACTTCATTGATACGTTTTTCTAAAAGGGCATTTTGTGACGATTCACACTGTCACTTGCCATATTTTATTACTTCTCATCTATTAAGCAAAGCACACTTTCATTAACAAATGTCTTCAGGGCTGGCCCCCTGGCTCACTCGGGAGAGTGCGGCGCTGGGAGGACCGAGGCGGCGGGTTCGGATCCTGTATAGGGATGGCCGGTGCTTTCACTGGCTGAGTGTGGTACGGACCACACCGTGCTGAGGGTTGCGATCCCCTTCAAACACCACTTAAAACCCACTTAGAGCTGACATTTTAAAGGCTCCCTAGAGTAAATGTAAAAAAAAAAAAAAAAAAAGACCTCACCTTCTCCAAGTTTCGGAGAAGCTTTTTAAGCATCACTCCACAAAATATTCGAGTGTGATTCATTCTCATTAGCAAACCCCAGGCAAATACACACAATACACTGGATGATGTATTGCAAACCCCAGGCAGCTTCCTTTGACTCCCTACGAATATCAGATTATATTAAAAAAAAAAAAATTCTAAAATCATTCTCAAATACGTAGGTCGTCACCATGACATATGCAAACACTCAGCTGAGCCCAGACCAAAGTTTCACCTCTTCAGCTACACTGCACTGAGTCAACCTGCGTCTCCACAGGCACTCGCATGCCCCAGGTCACCCTTCTGGAGCCGAGCATTGGGCGGATACTCACACACGGAGGCCGGCAGGCACCCGGCCACACGACGTCCCCGGTCCCGGACATGCGCGAGGCCGCCCGCAGCCCTGACAGCGATCTCCCGACCTCGCGCGCCAGAGTGGAGACCGCGGCTCCTGCACAGGGCAGAAAACAGACCTGGCACCTCGTTACAGGGGCAGGGACCAATCACAGCCCTGTCCCCGGCTGCCGCAGCCAATGGGGATGCGCGGTGGCGGGCCAATGGAGTGTGGGCAGTGGAAGAAAGTGTAACAAGTTGTCAGAAGGTGACACAAAAGGGCGGGGAGAGGGCAGGGAGAGGGCAGGGAGGGGCGGGGCTGAACTTCTCACCCTGCCGGGGTCACCCGGGGGACAGGGAGGTGATACCTGTGTCAGTCCTCACCTCAGGGGCTCCCTACAGCCAGTGTGTGCCCCCGGAGGACCAAAGGGATGTCCCCCAACTGCATCTACTCACCCGACGTTGAGCCCCAGTTTTCTCGTACCTCAGAGGGGACAATGCCATCTGCCTTATAGGGTTATCCTGAGGGTCAGAGGAGACACCTTAAAAAACGGGACCAGAGGACCAGGCCATGCATCTTGAGAAAAAAAAAATGAAAATATGTAGGCAGGAAGGACATAGAGGCATAAAAGAGAAAGGGGCAAATTACCTTTTAAATAAGGTAAGAAGAAATGGAGGATGGAGAGGAACAAGGGTTCAGAGAAGAGAACTTTACATGTTCCTATTACAATAGCGAGACGCAAAGAGCAGAAGTGTTCCCTCTTTGGGACAGTAGGAAGCAGGTATTCTTCTAGCTTGGAAAAAAATTCATTTTTCCTCCCCAAACACAGATGTCTTTAAGCCTTTTTTGTTTGGTATCCCTGTGTCCTGACATATTTTGTGATGGTCATGATCTCACGGCATCGGTTTAACACCAGGAACACTGGTAAGGTCTTGCACGTTTGTTGAGCAAGTGCGTGAAAAAGCCCCTCAAAAAGCCCTGCTCAGAGCCTGGGGGGCGGGGGCAGATGCATGGCAGGCCCCAGATGCCCCCTTGCTATCTGACCTCAGGTGACAGGGCACGCCCCAGGTCCCCCCTTGCTGCTATCTGACTTTAGGTGAGCCACTTCACCCGGGGGCAGGGGTTAAATAAAGGTCACATAGCTTGGCAGAAACAGCAGAGGTTTTGGTGGAACAAAGATTTGGATTCTAACCCAGAATCGACTGCACAGTGACTGGGAGGACTAGGAAGGAGCCCCAATAGGGTATCCGGCACAAGGCAGACATTCCTTAAATTTAACTCTGGGGAGTCGCAGACTCATCTTTAAAAGGATTTTGGTGGAACATTAAATTAAGTGATGTGCTATGTCTAGAGAAACCATCACATGAAAAATACCAGAAAAAGTCCATTCTTGTTTTCCCTTTCAAGCTAAATTTAAAATGTTCATTTCACTCCAAAATTTTGTCTAGGTCAAGGCCCCCTCCTTTCTGGCTCTCAGGCAGCCTTTGCCCAGGGTCCCTAAGGGCCCTGAGGAGCTCCTTCCTCGCCTTCACTCTCCTGGCCCTGCCCCACACCGCCCATTACCTGCAGTCTTGCTGGGGCCTGGTGGAAGCAGAGGGACTTAGGAGGCTGGGAGGCTCCATCTTGGAGAACCTTATCTTTGCACCGAAAGGACACAGACAGGTTTGGAAATCAACCTTGAAACTGCCCCAGCCTTTCGTCTAGCCACTCCCCACATCCCTGTGCCTTCCCCAACGGCTACCACACATCCATGTGCTTCCCTGGGGAGCACTTCTGCACCCAGAAGAAATGCAGTCCTGGAGTGGGATGTTACTAAGAAGCTTACTTAGCTGCAGCATCCTGATCTTTTTATTGAGAAATGACATCTTGTCTACTTGAGTTAACTCTCCCCACAGCTACAAGGCAGAAGGCTCATGAACCCTGGGGACCTCCTGGTGGCCTCTCACCGCTCTGGATCCAATCAGACTTCTCCCTCGCAATACCCATGCACCCTGGCACCCTCTGATCTTTTTTTTTTTTCAGTAACATAGATCTTAAAATACCCACCCCGCAAGTATGGATCCTCCCCTGAAATACCATCCCCACAATAACATAGATCCTGCCCTGAAATACCTCCCCCACAGTAACAGATTCTTCCCTGAAATATTCTACCCCCCACCCCTCTCCAGTAACATAATATTGCCCTGAAATACTGCCCCTCCCCTCAATACACACATAGTAATACAGAACCTGCTCTGAAATATCCTCCTCTCCCCTAATGTGAGTGCATTTTCTCCTCCCGGATCCAGCTCAGCACCAGTTCCACCAGCAAGCCTTCTAAGATCCCTGCATCAACACCACCCCAGGATGGCTACCCCTGCTCTATGTCCCTTGACCCTGACTTTCTGGTGGGAGGAACAGCCTTTTGAACTTGCACTCCATTGTTGGTTTATATCCTTTTTATGTGATAAAGGTCAGGGACTTCAAGCTCTTTCATCTTTTTATCCCCCAAAGAAAATGAGGGTGATGAATCCTGTAAAGAGAATCTATTGTGTTCCTAATCTTCATGGATGAACCTGTGAAGAATCTTCTCTCCATTTTATACATGGGAAACCAGACTCAGAAAGGGCCAGTGACGTGTCTAAGGTCTAAACACCCAAGGTTCTCTCTCGTCTTCTGCTCTCCAAGCCTCCTTGGATGGCATTAAGTTCAATAAAATCAACTACCTTAGTCCAGAGAGAAGTTTGCATGATTCTGTAACTTTCTGAGCAAAAGACCCTCAGTCTGTGGACAGTGGCTCATAGGGAGGGATGAAAAAGGCAGAGACACAATGGGCACACCGTCTGACTCCAGTTAGGGGCTCCCAGCACTTCTGCCAAGATGAACCTGAAACACAATCCCAGGCGGGCTTTTGCCCACCATGTCCTTTGCATGGGGCCAGACTTTGGCTTCCAGGAAAGCCTGTAAATACAGTAAGCTCCTTTATGGGGAGAAGGATTTGCTGGGTCAGCATGGCTGGTCACTTTCTGCAATAGGAAGGCAGATGAATGACTCCCAAAGATAGGTACCAGGGTGAAAATTCCCACCTTTACTGGACCTCCATCGAAAAACTCCCCAGACTCATGGCCTGTCATCACGACTCAGCACCCAATTCCCAGCGATGCTTTTGGAGTTTTCATTTAAGGGTTTAATATATTTTAAAGTGCTTTGAAATGGAGAAAGAGCAATACAAATACTGTTAAAGTAACCTGAGACTTGAAACTATAAAACTCCTAGAAGCTGCTATGATCTGAATGTTTGTGTCCTGCCAAAATTCATATGTTGAAACCTAATCTCCAGTCAAAAGTACAAGGATACTTCAAAAAGTTCGTGGAAAAACAGAATGAAAAGATAAGATGAGTCTTTCCATGAACTTTTTGAAGTACCCTCGTATTAAGAGGTGGGGCCTTTTGAGAGGCTCCGCCCTCATGAATGGGATTAGCGCCCTTATAAAAGAGGCATGAGGGAACCTTCTAGCATGTGAGGACACAGCTAGAAGGTGCCGTCTTTGAAGGAGAGAGTGAGCCCTCACCAGACACTGAATCTGCTGGGGCCTTGATCTTTGGCTTCCCAGCCTCCAGAACTCTGAGCAATAAATTCTGTTGTTTATAAATTACCCAGTCTAAGGTGTTTTGTTACAGCAGCCTGAACAGACTAAGGCAAAACCATAGGAGAAAATATTCATAACATTGTTCTTGTCAATGATTTCATGGATATGACACCAAAAGCATAGTCAACAAAAGCAAAAATAAACAAGTAGAACTACATCAAACGAAAATTCTTCTGCACAGCAAAGGAAACAATCAGCAGAGTGAAAAGGCAACTACAGAATGGGAGAAAATACTTGCAAATCTAATATCTAGTAAGAGGTTAATATCCAAAATAGATAAGGAAATCCTACAACTCAAAAGCAAAAAACCAAAAAAGCCAATTAAAAATGGGCAAAAGACTTGAATAGACATTTCTCCAAAGAAGACATACAAATGACTAACAGGTATATGAAAGATCCTCAACATCACTAATCATGAGGGAAATGCAAATAGAAACTACAATGAGGTATTATCTCACACCTGTTAGGATGGCCGTTACTAAAAACAAACAAACAAAACCCAGAAAATAAATGTTGGTGAGAATGTGGAGAAATTGGAACTCTTGTGCACTCCCATGTTCACCGTAGCATTATTCACAATTGTCAAAAGGTGGAAACAACCTAAATGTCCGTTGACAGATGAATGAATAAAAAGAAAAGGTGTTATATAAGTACAATGGAATATTATTCAGCCATAAGAAAAGGAAAGATTGCAAAATTGCAAACTGTTAAGGAGATGCAAAATGGAGATGTGTCCTTTGAAACAGGCACAGAGATGGTGATGGGAACTATAGATCTGGAGGCAAAGAGAGAGAGAGATGTTAGACTGGAAAAGAGAGCCGGCCTCCTCCGCTCACTGGTTGAGCGCGGTGCGGGCGCGACACTGAGGGTTGCGATCCCGTTGCTGGT